>NC_091957.1:54051425-54126440 GCF_031021105.1 Erythrolamprus reginae
CACCCAGGGAAAAAGAAAAAAAGAAAAATCGATTTGGCAATTTTGGTCCTCCAATAATCAGCCACAGTATCACGTTCAATCAATGCACGCTGTGTGCTTCTAACCAGTTCATCTGCCAGCTGGAAAGAAGACACCTATTTAAAGCTTCCAGTGGTTTGGTGTTTACAAACAGGGCATTTGAAATGAGGTTGGGAACAGCGACTTTTTTTTTTAATCCTAGTGTCTGTCTTTAGAAGGACAGGTAGCTCCAACTGTGCACATCAGAACATTAACAGATTAACAGAGTTGGAAGGGACCTTGGAGGTCATCTAGCCCAACCCCTGCCCAAGCAGAAGACCAAACAACATTCCTGACAGATGGCAGTGCCGTCTCTTCTTCAAAGCCTCCAGGGATGATGCTCCTACAACTTCTGAAAATAACTTCATTGTCGTTTGCCGCCCTGAGTCCACGTAGAAACGAGCGACATATGAACAAATAAATAAATAAACAATAACTGTAAATAAATAAATAAACAATTGATAAGAATAAACAAAC
The DNA here is from genome assembly GCF_031021105.1 of Erythrolamprus reginae. Lineage (NCBI taxonomy): Eukaryota > Metazoa > Chordata > Lepidosauria > Squamata > Dipsadidae > Erythrolamprus > Erythrolamprus reginae. The sequence goes on from NC_091957.1 coordinate 54,051,960, forward strand.
AATATTAATAACTAACAAATAAACAAACTTCTGTTCCATTGGTTGATGGTTCTCACTGTCAGAAATTTTCTCCTTATATTATTATTATTATTATTATTATTATTATTATTATTATTATTTAGATTTGTATGCCGCCCCTCTCTGCAGACTCGGGGCGGCTCACAACAGAATAAAACAATTCATGACAAATCTAAATTATAGTTTAAAATATTTTAAAAACCCCATTTACTAAGCAAACATACATACAAACATACCATGCATAAATTGTATATGCCCGGGGGAGATGCCTCAGTTCCCCCATACCTGACGACAAAGGTGGGTTTTAAGGAGCTTACGAAAGGCAAGGAGAGTAGGGGCAGTTCTAATCTCTGGGGGGAGTTGGTTCCAGAGAGTCGGGGCCGCCACAGAGAAGGCTCTTCCCCTGGGGCCCGCCAACCGACATTGTTTAGTTGACGGGACCCGGAGAAGGTCCACTCTGTGGGACCTAATCGGTCGCTGGGATTCGTGCGGCAGAAGGCGGTCTCGGAGATATTCTGGTCCAATGCCATGAAGGGCTTTAAAGGTCATAACCAACAGGTTCAATCTCTCTCCTTGATCCGTTTCCATCCATTATTCCTTGTCTGGCATTCAGGTGCCTTGGAAAATTGCTTGCCCCCCCCCTTCTTCTTTGGGGCAGCCCCTCAAATATTGGAAGATGCTATCCTGTCTCCCCTGGTCCTTCTCTTCACTAGATTAGCCAGGCCCAGTTCCTCCAAACGTTCATGGTATGTTTGAGCCTCCAGGCCTTTGATCATCTTAGATAGATTCAGCTTAACAGTGTTGGAAGGGACCTTGTAGGTCATCTAGTCCAACCCCCTGCTCAAGCAGGAGACCCTACACCATTTCTGACAGAGGTCAAGCCAGTCTCTTATTGAAAACTTCCAGGGATGAAGCTCCTACAACTTCTGAAGGCAACTTCTGTTCCACTTGTTGATTGCTCTGACTAACATTTATTCTTATTTCCAGGTTGAATCTCTCCTTGATCGGTATTTGTCCAATATTCCTTGTTTGGCCTTCTGGTGCTTTGGAAAAATCGCTTGACCCCCCTCCTCTCTGTTGCAGACCCTCAAACATTGGAAGACTGCTATCTTGTCTCCCCTGGCCCTTCTCTTCACTAGACAAGCCATCTGAATGAATTTCTGTCTGTCAATCTCAGCGTAAAAGCCAATCACTTTTGCAGCCACAGAGGCCGAGTAGAAAGTCCAAATTATTATTATTATTATTATTATTATTATTATTATTATTATTATTTATTAGATTTGTATGCCACCCTTCTCCGGAGACTTGGAGCGGCTCACAACAACAAAACAGTACAAATCCAATGGTTAAAACAATTTAAAACCCCTAATATAAAAAACAATCATAGATCTCAGACAAACCACACATAAAACGGAAACGACCCAGGGGAATCAATTTCCCCATGCCTGACAACAGAGGTGGGTTTTAAGGAGTTTGCGAAAGGCAAGGAGGGTGGGGGCAATCCTAATCTCCGGGGGGAGTTGATTCCAGAGGGTCGGGGTCACCACAGAGAAGGCTCTTCCCCTGGGTCCCGCCAGACGACATTGCTTTGTCAACGGGACTTGGAGAAGGCCAACTCTGTGGGACCTAACTGGTCACTGGGATTCATGCGGCATTCATTCTTTTAAGACCTTTTGTGGCCTCCAACATCTTCTAAAATTCATAATTACTGTCCTCACTTGCTCATACAAAGCTCTACAGAAGCACAATGCAGGGCATGGGATCAGATCCGAAATGAGAATCTACCTGGGAAAACACCTCCAACCTCCGCTATCCCTCCCAGCCTAAAAACATCTCTGCGCTGTTCTTGACTTCTGATTTGGCCAGTCGGGTGAATTCAGAGTTGATTTATTTCTGGAATCCTTATAGAAATCCTTGAGGTTCCTTTCAGTGACAAGTTGGCTTCAGAGTAGAACCACTAAATTACTCACATTTGTTATCCTGGACAATAAGTTATTCTGAAGGCGTTTGCAAAGACGGGGAATAAAAGCTACTACGAAGCATTGAGGGTACCAAGAATCACAACCAGAACAATCCTAATAGAACCAGAAGGGACCTTGTAGGCCTTTGGATCTAACCTTAAGTCTGACCCTAATCCAGCCCCCTGCTCAAGCCCCCTTACTTTGCTGATGGTCTATGGAGATTCTCAATTATCCAGGTAAGAGTTGTCCCAAAGGTCTTTCTAGTTTTTTCCCCCAAAAGGCAACTGGACCTTCTTGGGATTTTATTTTTTTTCTTCTTTGAAAACATTAAATTTCTCATCTAAGGCAGAGAAGGTAAAGGAAAGGGAAGGAAGGAGAAGAGGAACAGAAAAGAAGAGAAGAGGAGAAGGAGAAGGAGGAGAAAGAGAAGAGAATGAAAAGAGAAGGGGAAGAGAAGAGAGAGAAGAGGAAAAGGAAGAGAAGAGAGGAGAAGAGGAAGAGGTGGAGAAGAGGAGGAGGAGAGAAAAGAAGAGAAGGAAAAGAGGAGAAAAGAAGAGAAGAGAAGAAAAGGAGGAGAAAGAGAAGAGAATGAAAAGAGAAGGGGAAGAGAAGAGAGAGAGAAGAGGAAAAGGAAGAGAAGATAGGAGAAGAGAAGAGGAAGAGGAGGAGAAGAGGAGGAGGAGAGAAAAGAAGAGTAGGAAAAGAGGAGAAAAGAAGAGAAGGGAAGAGGAGGAGAAGAGGAGGAGAAAGAGAAGAGAAGGAAAAGAGAAGGGGAAGAGAAGAGAGAGAAGAGGAAAAGGAAGAGAGGAGAGGAGAAGAGAAGAGAAGAGGAAGAGAAGGAGAAGAGGAGGAGGAGAGAAAAGAAGAGAAGGAAAAGAGGAGAAAAGAAGAGGAAAAAAGAGAAGAGAAGAGAAGAGAAGAGAAGAGAAGAAGACTTGGAAGGAACCGTGGAGATCGTCTAGTCCAAATCCCTGCTTACCCAGGGGGGAAAAACCCCGTACCATTTCACACAAATGGTTATCCAATCTCTTCTTAAAAGCTCCTAAGTTAGAACTGAAGAAGCTCCTTGAATGAGAAGGAAAAGGTTTTCAAAGGGGGGAAAAGAGAAAACAACGAAATCCAATTTCCAAAAAGCACTTTTTGGGACATCGGAGTGGTTTCTTTCCGCTTTCCCGAAGCCATCTGCTCTCGCCAACGAAGGACCCACCTGCCTACCTGGCATCTCCAGGTTCGCTCCCAGCGCCGGCCGAGCGGTGCACGAAGCTCCGGGCCACGAGTTCAGGGCTCGAACTTTCGAAGCCAAAGAGAAGAAGAGGCTGAAATCTCGCTCGGCCAAAGGGGGAAAATAAAAACCGGCCCTTTTAAAAGCTGCCAGCCGGACCTCTGAAGCGGGCTCCTTCCTTAGGGAGACGGGTCATCCAGCAGGGCGGGAGGTTCCGACGCCGAGCCCAGCTCGGAGAAAACCCAACGGACCATCGCGACTTCCCTCCGGCTTCCCCAATGGACCCCAAAGCGAGACACCTCCGAAGGACCAAAACGCAAAGAAAAGCCACGGGAAAAATTCCAAAAGTAGCCCAAGAAACTTGGAAGGTCCTGGGGAAAAAAGTCCGATGCCAACAGATGCCCGGCAGAAGCGCAGCCTACCAAGGCGCAGCAGAGCCGGGATCGACTTAAAAGAAACTCGCAGCGGCCGCGCGCGCGACGGGTTGTGTAACTCCGCCAACCGCGGCTGGAGTTCAGCCCTCCCTCCTCCTCCTTCCCTCCCCTCCTCCTTTTCTTCCCTTCTTCCCTCCCATCCGAGGCATCCCCGCCCGGGCAGGCGGAGGCGGGCGGGGAGAAAGAGCGCAACGCCAGACTGCCTTGCGCCCTATCCTGCGGCGGCTCCGGAGCGCCCAGAGAGCAGGGGCGCGCGGAGAGCTTGGTGCGCCCTCGGGCCGCTTTTGGAGAGCCTACGGAGGGAGGGAAGAAAGTGGGGGGCGCTGATGCTGTTGGAGTCGGGGGAGGGGACCGGGCGCGTCCTTGGGGCTTGGCGGAGGCACGCGAGAGGGCAAAGAGCGCACCGGAAGACTGGCTTGCGCCCTATCCTGCGGCGGCCCCGGAGCGCGCGGAGAGCTCGGTGCGCCCTCGGGACGGTTTTGGAGAGCCGGCGAAGGAAAGGAAGGAGAAAAGAAGGGGGGGGCGCTGATGCTGCTGGAGCCGGGAGAGGAGGGAGGGGGGCCAGGCGCGTCCTTGGGGCTTGGCGGGGCGGCGGGAGCGCGCGTTCTCGAGCGCGCTGGGGAGCCTGGCGCGGAAAGTAGGTCAGCTCCTCGCGAGCTACGGGGAGCCAGCCTGGGCGGCGCGCAGGGGATGGGGCGTCTTGGCGGAGGAGATGGGGCGGGGAGGGGGCTTCCATCGGAGATCCCGGCGCTCCAGGGAAAGGTGGGCTCGCCTTGCTTGGGGGACCCGGGCTAAAGGAGCAACCCTTCGAGCCACGCCTCGATCCAGAGTGATGCTACTGCATCAGAGCGCTGGCTCCCTCCTGCTCTCCAAAACACTACTGCTGCTACTACTACTACTGCTACTACTGGCCCTGTGTAAGGGGCGTGCATAAGGGCATGCATAAATGCACTACTGTCCTTGTCTTACTGTCCTGTTGTCCAAATTTACCTCTAGGTACTTTGCTTATGTCTATGCTTATACCAATACCTGCTATCTTGTACAATTTTTGACAAACAAACAAGTCATTTCTGTGTTTAAATGGAAACTACTACTTAACTACTACTACTGTACTTCTATTTCTTCCTTCTCTTTTCTTCTTCTTCTTCTTCTTCCACTTCTTCCTCTTCTCTTCCTCCTCCTTCACCTCCTCCTCCTTCCTCTTCTCTTCCTCCTTCTTTACTAGAGTTTTTTATTTTTTTATTTTGCCATTGCATCCTCTTGGGGAATTAAGGCAGAGTGGCTGGCCCAAAGACAACAACCACACGCCCACACACCCAACCCCGCTGGCTTTGTGCCTAAGGGCGAGACTAGAAGCTACAGCACCTTGAATTGGCTCCTTTCCTCTCACCTTTCCCCAAATCAAGGAGCACGCAAAAGAGCGAGGTCAAGGCGAAGAGGAGAGAGTGGGGTGCCTTCCAGTCCACTGGGACTCGGTGCTGGGTTTCCCTATCAGCTGCTTCACCTGGTCCTTCTTTACTCTAGATTAGCAAAGCCCCAAACCTGCAACAGCTCTTCCTATTATTATTTTTTTGTCTCCAGGCCTTTAATCGTCTTAGTTGCTCTTCTTTGCACTTTTGCGAAAGTCTCAACATCAGCATAAGTCCACCTTTCTGCCTACCGTCCCTGTCGTACTGTCCTATTGTCCAAATTTACCTATACCTACTTGCTTTTAGATAGATAGATAGATAGAGTACACAGATAGAGTAGATAGATAGATAGATAGATAGATAGATAGATAGATAGATAGATAGATACAGTAGATAGATACAGTAGATAGATAGATACAGTAGATAGATATACAGTAGATAGATAGATAGATAGATAGATAGATAGATAGATAGATAGATAGATAGATAGATAGATAGATAGATAGAATTCTTTATTGGACAAGTATGATTGGACACACAAGGAATTTGTCTTTAGTGCAGATGCTCTCAGTGTGCATAAAGGAAAAAGATACATTCGTCAAGAATCATGTGGTACAACACTTAATGATGGTCACAGGGGTCAAATAAGCAATCAGCAAACAATATTAGTAAAAATCTGAAGGATACAAGCAACAAGTTACAGTCATACAGACCTAAGTGGGAGGAAATGGGTGATGGGAATGATGAGAGAAAACTAGTAGAAATAGAAGTGCAGACTTAGTAAGAAGTTGACAGTGTGGAGGGAATTGTTTAGTAGAGTGATAGCGTTCGGGGGGCAACCTTGTGTCTAGTTGTCTTGATGTAGTGACATTTTGAGGGTAGGAGTTGAAACAATTTATGCTCAGGATGGAAGGGGTCAGTAAATATTTTCACCACCCTCTTTTTGACTTTTGCAGTATCCAGGTCCTCAATGGAAGACAGGCTGGGAGCCATTGTTTTTTCTGCAGTTCTGATTCTCCTCTGAGGTCTGTGTCGGTCTTGTTGGGTTGCAGAACCAAACCAGACAGTTATAGAGGTGCAGATGACAGACTCAGTGATTCCTCTGTAGATTCCTCTGTTTATGCTTATACCATACCTATTATCTTGTACATGTTTTGACAAACAAATAAATCTTTTTTGTAATGTGACATCTTTTTGGTAACATCTTTTTTGTAGCAGTGTTTTTTTTAAAAAAAAGGATTGCCAAAAAAAAGGCTAAATCCATGTGGTTTTTTTTTAAAAAAAAACGTGGGAATGTGAACATGAGAATTCTGGGAGTTAAATTCCACCTGTCTTCAAAGTCCCCGAGTTTGAAAAACACTGGACCAATGGAGTCTCAAAACTACGTGCATTTCCTACAGCGGCGTTTTGTCCGAGAGGCACGAAGAAGAAGTTAAAAACTCTTTTTTTCACCATTGTTCGGAACGGCAAAAAGCCATTTCGCACTCCGCGATCCATAAAAGCACTTTTAAAAGCGAGATCAATCCGTCTGCTTCCTTTTGAAGCAGAATAATAGTTTGCAGAAAGAAACAACCGTTTGTGCGACTTTAATGGCTGTGCGGAAGAGACAATATCACAGGTCTACCTGGATACCGAAAACCCTTGTCCTATTTGACGCCTCCGTTTGCTTTATAAAATAGACTAGGTGGAGAAAAATATCCTGGCCGAGCCTGTTTGGTAAACTCCAATTAATTTTATTTTATTTTTTAAAAAGATGAAAATATCAACACAGTACATTGAAAAATAAACAGTCCAGGCAGAAGGCGCAAAGTTATTAAACCAGCAGAGAAACATTCAGCTAAAAGCCAGTATTGTTTCGGAGCTCTTTTAGAAATAGATGTTTGGATTGAAGGTGTAAAATCAGGACAGTTTGTTTTTGGAATGAAGACCTGGCAGAGAAGTCAGGTAAGGCCAGGATAAAAGCTACGTTTTGTTTACTTGAATTTGCACTAAGGAAAATATACCAGGAGGTCCTTGACTTGCCGCCTGCTACCGCACGAATCCCAGCGGCTGATAAGGTCCCACAGAGTTGGCCTTCTCCGGGTCCCGTCGACTAAACAATGTCGTCTGGCGGGCCCCAGGGGAAGAGCCTTCTCTGTGGCAGCCCCAGCCCTCTGGAATCAACTCCCCCCAGAGATTAGAACTGCTCCCACCCTCCTTGTCTTCCGTAAACTACTTAAGACCCACCTATACCGCCAGGCATGGGGGATTTGAGGCATCTTTCCCCCAGGCTTGTTATAATTTATGTTTGGTATGTACCGTATGTGCTGTTTGGTTTTTAATTATGATAGGGTTTTTAGTTTTTTAATATTAGATTTGTGCCATTATAATATTGTTTTTATCGTTGTTGTGAGCCGCCCCGAGTCTTCGGAGAGGGGTGGCATACAAATCTAATAAATTATTATTATTATTATTATTATGACCACAGTTAAGCCCCCAAATTTCTGTGGCTAAGTGAAATGTCGGTTAAGCGAGTTTTGACCGCCGTTGTTAAACAAATCGCGGCAGTTTTTAGCTCAATAAAACACAGCTGTTGAGTGAATTTGGCTTCCCCGTTTAATTTTGTTTGTCAGAAGGGTGGGGGCTATTCTAATCTCTTGGGGGAGTTGGTTCCAGAGGGCCGGGGCCACCACAGAGAAGGCTCTTCCCCTGGGTCCCGCCAAACGACATTGTTTGGTTGACGGGACCCGGAGAAGGCCAACTCTGTGGGACCTAATTGGTCGCTGGGATTCGTGCAGCAGAAGACGGTCCCGGAGATAACCCGGTCCGATGCCATGAAGGGCTTTATTATTATTTATTAGAAGACTCGGGGGGGCTCACAACAGTAAAAAAAAGCCGGTTGCAATTGGAACCCATTAGCTATTCTACTGAAAGCTTCCTCTTTTATTTAAATATGGAATTGGGGGTCTGGCAGGGGGCGGGTGAATCAACCCACATGAAGAGGCTGCTTAAAGAGCACGTCGTTCCCAAATGATGGAATTTGAAGGTCACCGATGAATGAAGCCAAATCTTCTTCCGTCATCGAGCCCTGTTTCCCTATGCACCACAACAAAGCTCCTGTTTTTATAGCAGGTTCACGTCAATTACATCCTCCCTCCCCCCCCAACCCCCAACGCACATACAGTCAATTAGCACCATTTTCTGCGGTGCCAAAGTCCTGTGTTTTTTATATATATATAAATCTTCTTTTGTTCTCTGGGAAAGTTTTATAAGGCATCTCTCCACCTAAACAGGAATTTCAAGCTCAACTGTTATTGGACTGAAGTAGTTTAACGTAGGGAGGGCCTGGCTTGGAATCGGAGTTATAATGATGGGTTGCTCTGACTCTTCTGGTTACGCATAAAACCCCTCCTCATTTCTGTAAATGGGACTTCGCTTTTTCCACTTTGGGAGAAAAATCTGGTTTGGTTTGGTTTGGCTTGGCTTGGCTTGGCTTGTTTGTCAAGCATGTTTGAGAAAGCAAATATAGAAATATAGAGGATTGAGTATGTCGACTAAACAACGTCGTTTGGAAGGACCCAGGAGAAGAGCCTTCTCTGTGGCGGCCCCGACCCTCTGGAACCAGCTCCCCCCAGATATCTGAGTTGCCCCCACCCTCCTTGCCTTTCGCAAGCTCCTTAAAACCCACCTCTGTCGTCAGGCATGGGGGAATTGAAATTTACCTTCCCCCTAGGCTTATAGAATTTATACATGGTATGCTTGTATGTATGATTGGTTCTTTATATTGGGGGTTTTAAGATTATTTTTAATATTAGATTTGTTCATATTGTCTTTTTTTATTGTTGTTAGCCGCCCCGAGTCTTCGGAGAGAGGCGGCATACAAATCTAATAAATACAAATAATAATAAATACAAATACAAATTAAAGAAATTCATATAGGAGTTAGCCGAAATAGGATAGTAAGCAAATTAGAAATCAGAACACCTTATGTTGTATAATAGAGATTAAATATTGAGGAATTATTCAATTAAATATTGTACTATTACATTATTATATAATATACAGAATTGTTAGATACATTATAATATAAGAAGGGATTTAGTAAATAAGATACTGGCAAATATATGGAAGAAATGGATATTGAAATGAATTAGAAATGTAAACATTTATAATATATTTATATGAAATTTTGTACTGATAATTATCTATAATTGGATTCCTAAGAATATATGTTTGTATGTTATGTCATGCCTTGTGTATATAAAATTAAAAAAAGAAAGCAAGTATGAGTGTGAACATAACATATTATAAACATATACCATATTTTTCGGAGTATAAGATGCACCTTAGTTTTTGGGGAGGAAAATAGGGAAAAGAATCTGCTTACCAGGTATTCATCTGGTTAGTGTCCATAGTCTGGTCAGTTTCAGCACATTATTTTATCCCCTGGTTAAGGGCTTAAAAATTATTCTGAGAGAGTAACAATGAAAGAGCTTGCAAGTTAGTAAGAGCTGGGAACATCGTTAGCCCCTGGTTAGGGCTGGAAAGAAACTTATTCAGAGCAAGTTAGAGCAATGAAAAAAACCCTGCAAAGACTTAGGGCTTGGAAAACATTCTTTGCAGAGAGTAACAATGAAAGAGCTTGCAAGTGGGTAAGAGCTGAGAACATTGTTAGCACCTGGTTAGGGTTGGAAAGAAACATTTGGAGCAAGTTCGACAGACCAATGGGGAAAAATAACAACAGGGAATTCATGTTAGTTTATTAAAGAGAGGGGCGGCATACAAATCCAATAAATAGATAGATAGATAGATAGATAGATAGATAGATAGATAGATAGATAGATAGATAGATAGATAGATAGGTAGGTAGGTAGGTAGGTAGGTAGATAGGTAGATAAATAGATAGATAGATAGGTAAATAGATAGATAGGTAGGTAGGTAGGTAGATAGATAAATAGATAGATAGGTAAATAGATAGATAGATAGATAGATAGATAGATAGATAGATAGATAGATAAATAAATAGATAGATAGATAAATAGATAAATAAATAAATAGATAGATAGATAGATAGATAGATAAAATAAATAAATAGATAGATAGATAGATAGATAGATAGATAGATAGATAGATAGATAGATAGATAAATAACCTGTATTTTTTTTAAAAAAAAACCACTAATCTGTCCATTTGCTAGGCAAAACGGCTACTGGAGGAAGGGGGGGAAAAGATATTAAAAAGCATTTAAAAAAAACACAATGGCAGAAAGACAGCCCGAGACAGCAAACCCGCAATTAAAAAAAGAGAACAGGATTAGAAAAATAATTCATCCAATCAGCCAGCCCCAAGTTCTGCTAGAACAAGGCCTTCTGCAAGAAACTGTCATCAGGGAGGGGTGGCAAATATATCTCCCATGGCAGGGAGTTCCACCGGCCAGGTGTGGCTGCAGGGAGGTCTGTATCCTTGGAATGGGTATAGTCAGCCCACCGGTATGACGGGGCAAAAAACCCCATCTTTGATTCTACTTGGAGTAAACCTTAAGTAGTCATCATCTAAAGAACTCCGTAGTCAAAAGATCTTTCACCTTCTCCAATCATAGAAACATAGAAGATTGATGGCAGAAAAAGACCTCATGGTCCATCTAGTCTGCCCTTATACTATTTCCTGTATTTTATCTTAGGATGGATCTATGTTTATCCCAGGCAGGTTTAAATTCAGTTACTGTGGATTTATCTACCACGTCTGCTGGAAGTTTGTTCCAAGGATCTACTACTTTCGGTAAAATAATGTTTTCTCACGTTGCTTCTGATCTTTCCCCCAACTAACCTCAGATTGTGTCCCCCTTGTTCTTGTGTTCACTTTCCTATTCAAAACACTTCCCTCCTGAACCTTATTTAACCCTTTCACATATTTAAATGTTTCGATCATGTCCCCTCTTTTCCTTCTGTCCTCCAGACCCATACAAATGGAGTTCATGAAGTCTTTCCTGGTCAGTTTGATGCTTAAGACCTTCCACCGGTTTTTTAAGCCCGTCTTTGGACCCGTTTAATCAAAGAGGCTCAGTTGGGTGTTGAAATCCTCAGAAGAAGAAGAAATAAAAACTGGCCAAACTTGTCGGCTCAGAAACTCCATCAAGTCCAAAGAAGAAAAGGAGAAATGACAGCTAGACTTTCTTCGAGGTGGTGCCCTGGAGATGGGCTAATCCACTGCAGATCAATCATCGTGGTGCATTTGGATAAAATTTGGCAAGCGCTTTTAACCTACATTTGGAGCAGGAGGGAGTGGGTAGGTGGAACACCCTCTGCCCGTTCTTCATCAGGATGGTGCTTGACTCATGGCACACCTTGGAACTCCTCCAACGTCTTTAGGTAGACGTCAAAAAGGTGGTGCCACCAAGAGAAAGGGTAAGAAATACTCCCATACAAAGTGGTGGGCTTTCTTTTTTTCTTTTTCTTTCTTTCTTTCCTTCTTTCCTTCCTTCTTTCTTTCCTTTATTCTTTCTTTCTTTCCTTTATTCTTTCTTTCTTTCCTTCTTTCTTTCCTTCTTTCCTTCCTTCTTTCTTTCCTTCTTTCTTTCCTTCTTTCTTTCCTTTCTTCTTTCTCTTTCCTTCTTTCTTTCCTTCCTTCTTTCTTTCCTTCCTTCTTTCTTTCTTTCCTTCTTTCTTTCTTTCTTATTTATTTATTTATATTTATTTATCTATATTTATTTATTTATTTATTCATTCATTCATTCATTCTAACACATAATGAAGGTTAATGAGATTAACCATGTGGTAATACATATCAAAGAGAGGAAGGAGGGAGGGACGGAGGGAGGAAGGAAGGATAGTGAAGATATAAGAATAAAGTACAATACATCAATGGAGGATAGAGGAGGAGATACAGAGAAATATGAGTGGAAGAAAAGAAATATTAGATATAGGAGAGACAATTGGACAGAGGACGGAAGGCACCCTGGTGCACTTATGCACGCCCCTTACTGACCTCGTAGAAACTTGGAGAGGTCAATCGTGGATAGTCTAAGGGAAAAATGTTGGGGGGTAGGGGTAGACACTATGGAGTCCGGTAGTGAGTTCCACACTTTGAAAACTCGATTGTTAAAGTCATATTTTTTACAGTCCAGTTAATATTCAGTTTGTATCTGTTGCGTGCTCTTGTGTTGTTGTGGTTAGGGTTAGGGTTAAAGTTAGGGTTAGGGTTCTGGATGGAGTAGCGAGAAGCCAAGGAGGAAAAAGAAATATGGAGGTGTCCGAACAATAATAAAAAAATGATGTTGAGACTCTAGAAAGAATGCAGAGAAGAGCAATGACAAGAGTTAGATATTACCATATTTTGCACCAGAGTATAAGACACACCGGAATATAAGAAGCACCTTAGTTTGGGGGGAGGAAAATAAGGGTTAAAAATCTACCAACCAAGTAGTCATCTGGCTAACGTCTTTACTCTGGTCAGCTTCAGCACATAGGGGTCAAGCAAGCAATGAAGAAACAATCAATATTAATAAAAATCTTAAGGATACAAGCAACAAGTTACAGTCATACAGTCCTAAGTGGGAGGAGATGGGTGATAGGAATGATGAGAAAAGACTATTAGTAATAGTAGTGCAGACTTAGTAAATAGTTTGACAGTATTGAGGGAATTATTTGTTTAGCAGAGTGATGGGAAAAACTGTTCTTGTGTCTAATTGTCTTGGTGTGCAGTGCTCTGTAGCGACGTTTTGAGGGTAGGAGTTGAAACAGTTTGTGTCCAGGTGAGGGGTCAGTCAATATTTTCACCGCCCTCTTTTTGACTCGTGCAGTCTACAGGTCCTCAATGGAAGGCAGGTTGGCAGCCATTGTTTTTTTCTGCAGTTCTGATTCTCCTCTGAAGTCTGTGTCAGTCTTGTTGGGTTGCAGAACCAAACCAGACACTTATAGAGGTGCAGATGACAGACTCAGTGATTCCTCTGTAGATCAGCTCTATCATAAATGTTTGAGGCAACCCTTCTCAACTGTCGGCTCAATACAAATCCATTTTAATCTACAAATCCGTTTTAATCTACAAATCCATCTTAATCTATTGTCTTGGACCAAGATTTGATGGATAAAAAGCTCTCATCTCAACACCATGGTCCCACCGTTACCTCTTCCTTGAGTTTAGAATCAAGAGCAGAGGCCTTTATTTGGGCACTAAAAATAGGATAGAATAGAATTTGTCTTGGTGCATATGCTCTCAGCGTACATAAAATAAAATATACATTTGTCAAGAATCATGTGGTACAACACTTAATGATTGTCATAGGGGTCAAATAAGCAATGAAGAAGCAATATTAATAAAAATCTTAGGATATAAGCAACAAGTTACAGTCATACAGTCAACATGGGAGGAAATGGGTGAAAGGAATGATGAGAAAAACTAGTAGAATAGAAGTGCAGATTTAGTAGAAAGTCTGACAGTGTTGAGAGAATTATTTGTTTAGCGGAGGGATGGCGTTCGGAAAAAAACTGTTCTTGTGTCTACTTGTCTTGGTGTGCAGTGCTCTGTAGCGACGTTTTGAGGGTAGGAGTTGAAACAGTTTGTGTCCAGGATGTGAGGGGTCAGTAAATATTTTCCCTGCCCTCTGTTTGACTCGTACAGTATATAGGTCCTCAATGGAAGGCAGGTTGGCAGCAATTGCTTTTTCTGCAGTTCTGATTCTCCTCTGAAGTCTGTGTCCGTCCTGTTGGGTTGCAGCACCAAACCAGACAGTTATAGAGGTGCAGATGACAGACTCAATGAAATGTGCCGATATTCAAGTGTTGTGTAAAACCTCGCTGTAGAAACCACAATTTATTCAGATTAAAATGATCCAAGTTGATGAACTTGTTATGAAGATCACTCGAATACTTCCTGTTCCACGTGGGTAAATCACATGGCGTTCTCCGTTATGTCTAGCCTAGAGGTGAACCACACTACCTATAAACTAATTGTGTTTCTTTTGGCCTGAAATCTGCGTTCCTCATTTAGTAAGTAATAACTCTACACAATGTGCACGTTTGCATTCTCGGTAACTCAATGTAAATCCTCCAGGCACCAATTATACAACCTTCTATTTGTGTTCCACCTTGCCTGACATTAGCACAGCCACCAGGTTGGGTTTGATTACATTTAAGCCTTCCTTAGTTGTTTACAACTTTGACATAAGTAAACAGGAATGATTCTCTTCGTATGAAATCAATCAATCAATCAGAAGACCGTGGGAAGGGACTTCTAGACCAGTGTTTTTCAACCAGTGTGCCGTGGCACACTAGTGTGCCGCGAGACATGGTCAGGTGTGCCGCGAAGAAGGAAGCTCAGGTTCCGATCTCACAACTTTTTGTTGAGAGAGTGAGAGTGAGAAAGAGAGAAAGAAAGAGAGAAAGAGAAAGAAAGCAAGAGAAAGAGAGAGAAAGAGAGAGAGGGAGAGAAAGCAAGAGAGAAAGAAAAGAGAGAAAGAGAGAGAAAGCAAGAGTGAGACAGAAAGAAGGCAAGAGAGAGAAAGAGAAAGAAAGAAAGACAGAAAGGGAGAGAGAGAGAGAGAGAGAAATGAGCAAAAAGGGGAGGAAAAAAGAGAAATGAGAAAATGATTGAGACAGAGAATGAGAGGAAAGAGAGAGAAACAAAAGAGAGAGAGAAGTGACTCTTGATTTAAAGCATATGATAAAAAGCACCCAAAGAATAAGAGAGAAAAAACCCCAGCCCTCGCCTGTTTTTGGAAATGGTTCAAAAGTGTGTATACACACACACACATACACACACACAAGGGTGGGGAGAAGACAGGGATGGAAAAAGAGAGGAGAGTGTCTTAGGGTGTCATTTTGTGTCATTTTAGTTGGTGGTGTGCCCCAAGATTTTGTAAATGTAAAAAATGTGCCGCGGCTCAAAAAAGGTTGAAAATCACTGTTCTAGACCAACTCTCCATTCGAGCAGGAGACCTTATAACAGGGCAGTAGTGGGTTTCATTCACCTTTGCTTCCAGTTCAGAAATGGGACTGCGTAGGGCTGCAAAAAATTTTACTACCACATTTTGGGTAGTGGCTTATTTTGTGGGTGTGGCTTGCTGGTCATGTGACCAGTTGGGAGTGGCTTGATAATCATGTGACCGGGGGTGGCTTAAAGGTCATGTGACTGGCTTAAAGGTGGCGAGCTTGAAGTCACTCACGTCAATAATAATAATAATAATAATAATAATAATAATAATAATAATTTATTAGATTTGTAAGCCACCCTCTCTGAGGACTCGTCAAGGGTTAGGGTGCCTGGCTTCTCCTCGCCTCAAAGAGATACAATTTCCCTCTCTATTTACTATTACTGAACATCCAAAATATACCATTTAATTCTATGTATATATGCCATATGTGTACATACATATTACACACAGGCAGACAAAAATACACATTATCTTCTGTATAAAGTGTATGGACACACATATACACACACGCCCAGCTCTTCTAAAATTATACACATTCCACCACATTTACTGCAATAGGAAAAACATACCCAGAGCCCAGAAGGGAAAAAAAGAAAAAAAAATCAATTTTTTTTCCTACCGGTTCTGGGCACCTGAGCAAACTTTTTCTACCAGTTCTGTGTACCTGACCATACCTGTAGTAATCCTTCACTGCCCCCGAGGTCGACCAAAGCCCTGATACAACCCTCAATGAAATTGAGTTTGATACACCTGCCTTATACCATTTCTGACAAATGGCTTTCTGATCTCTTCATCATTATTATTATTATTATTATTATTATTATTATTATTATTAATTGGATTTATATGCCGCCCCTCTCCGAAAACTCGGGGCGGCTAACAGCAATCATAAACAGTATACAATAATAATCCAATACTAAAAGCGAATTAAAAACCCCTTAATATACAAAACCAAACATACATACAGACATACTATGCATACAATTGTAACGGCCTAGGGGGAGCAGAAATCTTAATTCCCCCATGACTGACAGCAGAGGTGGGTTTTAAGCAACTTACCAAAGGCAAGGAGGGTGGGGGCAATTCTAATCTCTGGGGGGAGTTGGTTCCAGAGGGCCGGGGCCGCCACAGAGAAGGCTCTTCCCCTGGGTCCCGCCAAATGACATTGTTTAGTTGACGGGACCCAGAGAAGACCCACTCTGTGGGACCTAACTGGTCGCTGGGATTCATGCAGCAGAAGGCGGTGCCTGAGATAATCTGGTCTGGTGCCATGAAAGACTTTATAGGTCATAACCAACACTTTGAATTGTGACCGGAAACTAATCGGCAACAAATGCAGACTGCGGAGTGATGGTGTGACATGGCCATATTTGGGAAAGCCCATGATTGCTCTCGCAGCTGCATTCTGCACGATCTGAAGTTTCCGAACACTCTTCAAAGGTAGCCCCATGTAGAGAGCGTTACAGTAGTCGAGCCTCGAGGTGATGAGGGCATGAGTGACTGTGAGCAGTGAGTCCCAGTCCAAATAGGGCTGCAACTGGTGCACCAGGCGAACCTGGGCAAACGCCCCCCTCGCCACAGCTGTAAGATGTTTCTCTAATGTGAGCTGCGGATCGAGGAGGACGCCCAAGTTGCGAACCCTCTCTGAGGGGGTCAACGATTCTCCCCCCAGGGTAATGGACAGACAGATGGAATTGTCCTTGGGAGGCAAAACCCACAGCCACTCCATCAGTGATGAATCACCCACAACAGTGATGGCAAATCTTTTTTTCCTCGGGTGCCGAAAGAGCATGTGCATGCTCTATCATGCATGCACGAGTGCCGACACCCATAATTCAATGCCTGGGGAAGGCAAAAACAGCTCCCCCTGCCCCCCTGTAAGCCCTCTGGAGGCCAGAAACGGCCTGTTTCCCAACTTCTGGTGGGCCCAGTAGGCTCCTGTTTCGCCTTCCCCAAGCTCCAAAGGCTTCCTAGATGGCTTCCCTCCACCACCACCCCAGAGGCTCTCTGGAAGCCAAAATCGCCCTCCTAGAGCCTCTGTGCAAGCCAAAAATCAGCTGGCCGGCACAAACATCCATGTTGGCGCTAAGCTAGGGCAACAGCTCGCGTGGCACCTGTGGGACCTGTGCCATAGGTTCGCCATCACTGACCCACAACAACTGAAGGCAAGCTGTTTTTGTGTGTCAGATGAAGAAATGACTTCATATTCTTCTTTCCAGGCTTGTTTGGCGAGAACCAGGCCAAACTCAAGGTGTTGATATAGGCAGGTATAAAAAAAAACAAAATGAGATGGTAAACTCCCTAAGGGAGGGAACTGGGAATTTTCTCGAAACAGACCAGTGAGTGTGGTCAGGTGATACCAAATACAGAATAGAGGGCAGGAGGACCAGAAACCAGGTGGTGACAGAACGGAATTGCAGTAGTAGATGGACAGAGGGTGATGAGTAGATCATTCCCACGTTTTTAGGGATAAACTGTTTCCAGATCTCTGTCCGAGCTGCTTCTAAAGGTCCCCGGGATGGATGTGAGAGGCTTAGATACAGATTAACAGAGTCAGAAAGGACCTTGTGAGGTCATCTAGTCCAACCCCAGGAGACCTTTTATTTGTATTGGTTTTCCTCTGTTCAAATGTAACCCTTAATAAAAATTATAGAAACATAGAAGATTGACGGCAGAAAAAGACCTCGTGCTCCATCCAGTCTGCCTTTATATTATTTCCTATATTTTATTTTAGGATGGATCTATATTTATCCCAGGCATGTTTAAATTCAGTTCCTGTGGATTTACCAAACACATCTGCTGGAAGTTTGTTCCTAGCATCTACTACACTTTCAGTAAAATAATATTTCTTCATGTCGCTTCTGATCTTTCCCCCAACTAATCTCAGATTGTGCCCCCTTGTTCTTGTATTCACTTTCTTATTAAAAACACTTGATTAACCCTTTAACACATTTAAATGTTTCAATCATGTCGTCGTCCCCCCATTCCCTTCTCTCCTCCAGACTATACAGATTGAGTTCATGAAGTCTTTCCTGATAAATTTTATGCTTAAGACCTTCCACCATTTTTGTAGCCCGTCTTTGGACCCGTTCAATTTTATCAACCTCTTCTTGTTGGTGAGGTCTCCAGAACTGAGCACAGTATTCCAAATATGGTGTCACCAGCGCTCTTTACAGTGGGATCACAATCTCCCTCTTCCTGCTTGTTATATCTCTAGCTATGCAGCCTTTCCCTAACGCCCGACCACACTGTTCACCCATTTTGAGACTGTCAGAAATCACTACCCCTAAATCCTTCTCTTCTGAAGTTTTTGCTAACACTGAACTGCCAATACAATACTCAGAGATTGAGGATTCCTTTTCCCCAAGTGCATTATTTTACATTGGGAAACATTAAACTGCAGTTTCCATTGCTTATCTAGTACAGCTAAATCATTTGCCAATTATGTGCCTGGCGATTAGCCAAACTGCCAAAACAGATGTTTTCCTCTCTCAAAACAAGTTCTGACACAAAAGAGAGTGGGGTGGGGGGGGAACCTCTACAAGGAAACAAGGCCTCCACTCCACCCATATCAAACCATAATCCCGTAATGAACCGAAGCCATCCTTTTTTTTTTTCATAGGGTCTTTAATGCTGTTTATTCAAGTCAACCACAAGCAAATGGCTTCCAGGAATATTATTTCCACTATGGAGTCACAGAAGTAGAAGAACCATCTGGCCACAAATGCCATTTGCAGTTGGGCGTAGACTAGCAACTCTGGAATTTCGAGACCGAAAGTGAAATGACGGAATTGACCTCATCCCTCACCACCGCACAGCTGCGGGCAAATTCTCCTGCATGTAGGCACACATCTCCAAAAGGTTCGGCTAACCCTAAAGGCAAGGAGGGGGGGGGTGTTTGTCTGCCTAGCCCAGCCAACAAGCATCATCTAAGAAGCCAAGTCTGCCATAGATCACAATTTCTTGTATCAGGGTTCCAAGTAATAGATCTATCGCAAACAAAAACTTGGAGGCGTGTAGATTCCTCAAAGATAGCTTTATTGGAAATATCATATTTCATCATCTTGATGAAACTCAACTCTGAAGGGTTCTATGCCCATGCTTCCCTCAGGTCCTCCACTGCAAGCTGATTGGTCGCAGCCGTTCTGGCTTGGCTATATAAAGAGTGGTTAAGGGTACTGACTTTGCCGCGCTGTTAGTCTGAGCGTGCCACGCTAAGCAGACAGGCTAGCGCTTTCATCGTTATCCTTAACTTTGAGCTGAATAAACTTGTTAGCCTTTCAAACATGTCTACCTCAGTTTGTATATCAAAGGGCACATCAGTTTTCATCTAATTAAAAGTGAAAGCTTTTCGCTCAATCATAAACAATCAGTCACATGGCCCAATCAATCATGGCAGTTTCTGTCACTCCTCCTTCCGTCAGCCAGGTATATGTCCTTGGTTTGCAAGATAAAGTATTTTATTTTGACTACACGAACCCAGCTACCTCTACTCACCCCTCTGTAGCCCTCAAATCCATTGTGGCAACACTGAAGCTCCAAGATGGCTTCAGCCAGGACAGCTTTGGGGTTGACACTTTGCACTGAGAATGTCAGGCGTATTCTATGGAGAACCCAAAGAGCAAGAAGCAGCTGGACATTCTGTTTTCTCTTTGAAGAGGTTTCGCTTCTCACCCGAGCAGCTTCTTCTGCTTCTCTCAGAAACTGTTTCAGCTCTCAGAGCTGAAGAAGCTTCTTTGAGAAGCGAAACGTCTTCAGAGAAAAAACAGAACGTCCTCTTGGAAAAAAAAAAAAGCACCTATGGGGATAAACATGACCTGGATGATGGAGAACCTCTATAGATGTTTTATGGAGAAGGGTGATGAAGAAAATATGAAGAGTTCCTGACCCTCGATGTACAATCTCAAGCGAGCCTGAGTTTATGTTGTTAAGCGAGACATTTGCTGAGCGAGCCTTGCCCCGTTTTGCAACGTTTCTTGCCGCCGTTGTTAAGTGAATCCCTCCAGTGGCTAAGTTAGGAACATGGCTGTTAAGTGAATCGGACTTCCCTGCCAGGACACCGCACCCATCATAAATATGAGTCAGTTGCCAAGCATCTGAATTTTGATCATGTGGCCATAAGGATGCTGCGGACAGTTGTAAGTGTGAAAAACGGTCATAAGTCACTTTTTTCCAGCACCATTGCGACAGTCACTAAACAAACGGTTGCATTTTCTGGACTACCTGTAACCAAGCAAGGTCTCTGCCCTTCTAACTATTCCTGGTTAGCATCTGGACATGGCATTTAAACGTCACATTTTCCTTTGCAACAAACAACGTAACACAGCGCCGTTGTGAGGTCTTTGAGTTCAAAAACCAGACCTTACAAAGACGTCTCCCCAGCGGGGAAGAAAATAAACCAGACAGGTGACGTCGGCTGCTGGCGGCGTGAAGGAAAATAATATTTAGGAAATGAAGCCATGGTTTTATTTTAATGTCGGCATGTGTGAAGTTGCTCGTCTCCGTACGTTTTACCAACAGATGAGCCCATTCAAGGAAGGGATTCTCTTTTAAAAGCCTGGAAAATATGGGAAACTGGAAACGTCACGCTCGAAGAATGATGAGGGCTCCGTTTGTGGGTTTGCTGCGAGGTTCTCATCGGGCCAAGCCACAGCAAGGGGAAGCAATCCAGATTATGTTGAGGTTTGATGTGACTCCAGATCCAGGAAATGCATCCAGCCGTTCGGAAGCCGAAAGGGTTTTTTAAGAACAATTTGCAAAATCCGCTTGACTCGCCTCCTAAGAAAACCCATTTGCAGCAGAAGCATTGCTTCATTTCCAGGAAATGGCCAAAACGAGCAGGCTTGGATTAGGTCTTGGATATCTGGAATACATTTGTATTTAAGGAGTACGTTGGACGCAGGATTTAATTCAAATTGGAAGCCAATTCAGGGAAATAGTAAGAGTCTGTAGGGAACATAGAAATATAAAAGACTGACGGCAGAAAAAGACCCCATGGTCCATCTAGTCTGCCCTTATACTATTTCTTGAAGATGAGAGGCAAAAGCAATATAGACATCGCCATGAGCTGTAGCGATAAAAGCAGGGTATAAGTTTATTTATTCATTTGTCCAATACACAAATACAGTGGTACCTCATCTTACGAACGCCTCTTCTAACAAACTTTTCAAGATACGAACCCGGTGTTTAAGATTTTTTTGCCTCTTCTTCCGAACTATTTTCACCTTACGAACCCAAGCCGCTGCTGCTGGGATGAAGGGGTTTCTTTTTTTCCCCTTTTTTGAAGAAAGAAAAGGGAGGGGCAGCTTGGAGGAGTAAAGATTTTGCATGCTTGCAAAGGCACTGAAACTGTGTCTTTTGAAGAAAGAAAAGGGAGGGGCGCCCCCCTTGCCTTTCTTCCTTCCCACTCACTCTTTAGCTTAGCCTTGCTTCTTCCATCCGCCCCCTTCAGCTGCTCCTCCCTGCCCTCTGTTCGCCTCCCTTCTAAAGTTTGGGATTTTCCTGAAGGATTTGCACACATTATTTGCTTTTACATTGATTCCTATGGGAAACATTGTTTGATCTTATGAACTTTTCACCTTACGAACCTCCTCCTGGAACCAATTAAGTTCGTATGATGAGGTGCCACTATACATAGGAAGAAAAATAGACATGTGGTAATATATATAAGGGTAAAAATGAAACTTAGAGGAGAGGATATATGAAAGGAAGAGAATATATAAGAAAGGTGAAAGAAAGGAAAGACAATTGGACAGGGGACGAAAGGCACACCAGTGCACTTATGTACGCCCCTTACTGGCCTCTTAGGAACCTGGAGAGGTCAATCGTGCAGAGTCTAAGGGAGAAGTGTTGGGGGTTAGGGGTTGACACAATTGAGTCCGGTAATGAGTTCCACGCTTTGTTAACTCGATTGTTGAAATCATATTTTTTACAGTCAAGTTTGGAACGGTTCGTATTAAGTTTGAATCTGTGGCGTGCTCTTGTGTTGTTGCGGTTGAAGCTGAAGTAGTCATTGACCGAAAGGACGTTGCAGCATATGATCTTGTGGGCAATACTCAAATCGTGTTTTAGGCGCCGTAGTTCTAGGCTTTCTAGGCCCAGGATTGTTAGTCTATTTTCGTAGGATATTCTGTTTCGAGTGGAGGAGTGAAGATATTCATCCTGCCTTGATTATTTTATAAAACCCCCAAGAACATGCATGTGATTTTTTCCCTCCTATTTCTCCCACAGCAACAACTAGTAGCGGGTTGTATTCGGTAGGGGTGGGATTGGCGATCCGTTAGCGGAAATGGAGATGCGCACGGATCTCTGCGTTCCCGACACAGACACCCGCATGGGATTTGGGATCCGTACATGCACCAGGAGCAAAATCTTGCACGAGGATGCTCTCATGCGCGAGATTTTGCCCATTTTCAGCATTTTTTTTTGCTTCTGTGCATATATTCTATTCTATTCATAACCAAGGAAATATGAAATGGTGGTGGAAAAATGAAGATATACCCCCAGACGATTTAATAATAAGGAAAATTAAATACTGTGCAGAGATGACCAAGTTAACTATGGCAGTTAGAAACGAAACCGAGTCTTCATTTAATAATTGCTGGGATCCTTTTTACTGTTGGTTAAAAAAAAGAGAACAATTCGCTTAACAAATGAAATGAATTGTATATATTTGAACAGAAAAACTGGTATAACTTTTCCCTTTTTTCCCAATAGTTTATTTATTTATTTATTATTTATTTATTACTTAGATTTGTATGCCGCCCCTCTCCGAAGTTGTAAGAGATATTAGATATTTAAAAATGGAATGTACCTCTTATTTTCAAAATCTCTATACCGTGATTTATTCAATGTCTGCCTTTACTTATTCATACTAACAATTTCGATGTAAGGTAATGAGCTGCTGAAATGAAAACTAGTTCATATTCTTAACACAGCTCCACCGCACACCCGCCCATTCTTTTCTTTCTTCCTTTTTTCTTCTTCTTCTTCTCCTTTTCTTCTTTCTTTCCTTCTTTCTTTCTTTGTAAGTTTGTATGTTTATTGATCGTTTTGTTTTTATATTTTGACCTATCGTTCAAACACACGACTACTGCCTATGTCATGTGCTAGGTTTCAACTGTTAACTGTCATTATACGTCTTTTATGTATTTATTGTATATTTGTAAATAAAAACTTTATTTAAAAAAAAAGAAATATGAAATGCCGTCAAACAAACAAATTCTTCTTCTTCTTCTTCTTCTTCTTCTTCTTCTACTACTTCTTCTTCTTCTACTACTTCTTCTTTTCTTCTTCTACTACTTCTTCTACTACTTCTTCTTCCTCTTCTTCTTTTCTTCTTCTTCTTCTTCTACTTCTTCTTTTCTTCTTCTACTACTTCTTCTACTACTTCTTCTTCTTCCTCTTCTTCTTTTCTTCTTCTTCTTCTTCTTCTTCTTCTTCTACTACTTCTTCTTCTACTACTTCTTCTTTTCTTCTTCTTCTTCTACTACTTCTTCTTCTTCCTCTTCTTCTCTTCTTCTTCTTCTTCTTCTTCTCGTCCTCCTCCCCTCCTCCTGCTCCACCTCTCCTTTTTTCTTATTTTTCTTCCCCTTCCTCCTCCTCCTTTTCTCCCCCTCCTCTTCTTCTTCTTTTCTTCTTTTTTCTTCCCCCTCCTCCTCCTCCTCTTCCAGCAATGATTGGAGAGCACTTCTTATGGCACGGGAGGAGGGGGGGTTGTCCTTTATTCTTCTGTCTTTTTCCACCAAGGGAGGGAGGGTGAGAAAGAGACCCATTATAACCGGCCCTCCCCTCCCACCCCACCCCAACCCATATAAACACAATCAGGGGACGGGAGGCGTTCGCTAAACCCTCAGAACTTGTTGTTCCTGACCCAGTAACCTACTTTTCGGCAGCTCCGCCTAAGTGCACAACCTCTGCCAGCGTCACCCTGTGTAACTTTTGTGTGCGGGGCGGGCGGCTGTGGCCACAGACAGACAGGTTGGCAGGCAGACAGGACTGAGCTGGAACCCAAGGGAGGAATTTTTGGGCCCTGAAGTCACTGCTCAGCCATCTGGCTCCCAGGAGGAGAGTGGAGGCCAAGGTTTATTTCATTTCATTTTTGCAAAGGGCAGGAAATCCCGGTGTTGTTTTTTGCCTCCTTGCAAAAAAACTCCCAGAGTTCTCTGCATCATTAAAAAAAAAATTAAAATATTTATAAATATATTCACCTCTTATTCTCCCTATACAGTAATCCCTCGCTACTTCACGGTTCATCTTTTGCGGATTCGCTACTTCACGGCATAGTTCCCTCTAAGCTGAGCAGTGAGCAATCGCTCACTTAAAAATCATCATCAACTCAGAGTTTTCCAAACCTGCCCAGAAGCCGAGAGGGAAAGAGTGAGAGGGAAGGAGAGAGAGAGGAAGAGAGAGAAACAGATAGAAAAAAGAGAGGAAGGAAAAGAGAAAGAAAAAGAATGGGAGTAAGGAAGAGAGAAAGAAAATCAAAATCTAGTTTGAAACTAGCTCAACTATTTAAGTGGCATTTTGATATTGATAGAGTTGCCCTATTATGAGCTCGCTGTTATAGACACACAGTACAGTATTTTATTTTGAAATTCTCTGAGGCAAAACAGGGTGGGTTTTTTATTTGTTTGTTTGTTTGTTTGTTTGTTTATTTACTTATTTATTATTTCTGTGCCGCCCAGTCCCGAAGGGAGTGCCGCTCAGACACTATACTTTTCCGCCCACCCCCCCAAAAAATTAGAGGGAACGCTGCTTCACGGGTTTTCAAGGGGGGCTTAAATCCATTAAATCCATTGAAAATTTTAAATCCATTATGCCAAGTGTATCGATGGTTATTGAAATGGATGTCCAAGGGCCACTTCTATGTTGGTTGAGGCAGGTAGGGTTCCCTTGGGTCCCATTTGTTGGGGGTCAGGGGAAAGGGAGGGTCTTTGCCTTCTCTTTCTGCTCAAGACAGTCACTCATGCCCTCATCACCTCGAGGCTCGATTACTGCAACACTCTCTACATGGGGCTACCTTTGAAAAGTGTTCGGAAACTTCAGATCGTGCAGAACGCAGCCGCGAGAGCCATCATGGGGCTTCCAAGATTCGCCCATGTTTCTTCAACACTCCGTGGCTTGCATTGGCGGTCACAATTCAAAGTGTTGGTCATGACCTTTAAAGCCCTATATGGCAATGGACCAGATTACCTCCGGAACCGCCTGCTACTGCACGAATCCCAGCAACCGATAAGGTCCCACAGAGTTGGCCTTCTCCAGGTCCCGTCGACTAAACAATGTCGTTTGGTGGGCCCCAGGGGAAGAGCCTTCTCTGTGGCGGCCCCGGCCCTCTGGAACCAACTACCCGCAGAGATTAGAACTGCCCCCACCCTCCCTGTCTTTCGTACACTACTCAAGACTCATTTGTACTGCCAGGCATGGGGGAATTAAGATAGCTCTTCCCCCTAGGCCATTACAAGTTATGCATGGTATGTTTGGTTTTATAATAGGGGTTTTTAGTTGTTTTTTATTATTGGATTGTACATGTTGTGTTTATTATTGTTGTTAGCCGCCCCGAGTCTGTGGAGAGGGGCGGCATACAAATCCAATCAATTATTATTATTATAAGATCCCCATGGACAATTGGTGGTCCATTGTGGGACACAGAATGCTGGACTCGATGGGCTGTGACTCCATTCATCGGGGCTCTTCTTGGGTTCTTATATTCTTATGCTCTTAAAATTTCACATGCGGTGCATGCTAAGAAGCCAAATCTCGCGCCGACACACGCCCGTGCCGGTCTCGGACAGCTCACCGGTAGCACCGAAGTCGAGCCACCTTTCACTGTTTGGTGGGTGTTAAACCCAAGAAGTGTTAAATCCTCAAGTTGTGTTTGCAGAAAGACGGAAAGGGGATCAGAGAGGTGACTGGGGCGGGGGATGGAAACAATGGTACGCACCAGAAAAGATTTGTGGTTTCTTATATTTTGCTTGCTTGAAATGAACGCAAGTGAACTCGAGTCTGCTCTGGATGGGTAAGGTTTTAAATGACTCATTCAAGAAAGTGTGGGGTGCGTGTTATTTTACTTTTCCCCTTTCCGCCTTCCGAGGTCGGTAAAAATGAGGGCCCAGATTGTTGGGGGCAAGAGACTGACTCTGTAAAGTGCTTACAGAGGGCTGTAAAAGCACTACGAAGCGGTATATAAGTCTAAGTGGTATATAAGTCTTACAGAGGGCTGTAAAAGCACTACGAAGAGGTATATAAGTCTCAGTGGTATATAAGTCTTACAGAGGGCTGTAAAAGCAGTACAAAGCGGTATATAAGTCTCAGTGGTATATAAGTCTTACAGAGGGCTGTAAAAGCACTACAAAGCGGTATATAAGTCTCAGTGGTATATAAGTCTTACAGAGGGCTGTAAAAGCACTACGAAGCGGTATATAAGTCTCAGTGGTATATAAGTCTTACAGAGGGCTGTAAAAGCACTACGAAGCGGTATATAAGTCTTACAGAGGGCTGTAAAAGCAGTACAAAGCGGTATATAAGTCTCAGTGGTATATAAGTCTTACAGAGGGCTGTAAAAGCACTACGAAGCGGTATATAAGTCTCAGTGGTATATAAGTCTTACAGAGGGCTGTAAAAGCACTACGAAGCGGTATATAAGTCTCAGTGGTATATAAGTCTTACAGAGGGCTGTAAAAGCACTACAAAGCGGTATATAAGTCTCAGTGGTATATAAGTCTTACAGAGGGCTGTAAAAGCAGTACAAAGCGGTATATAAGTCTAAGTGGTATATAAGTCTTACAGAGGGCTGTAAAAGCACTACGAAGCGGTATATAAGTCTAAGTGGTATATAAGTCTTACAGAGGGCTGTAAAAGCACTACGAAGTGGTATATAAGTCTAAGTGGTATATAAGTCTTACAGAGGGCTGTAAAAGCACTACGAAGCGGTATATAAGTCTAAGTGGTATATAAGTCTTACAGAGGGCTGTAAAAGCACTACGAAGCGGTATATAAGTCTAAGTGGTATATAAGTCTTACAGAGGGCTGTAAAAGCACTACGAAGCGGTATATAAGTCTAAGTGGTATATAAGTCTTACAGAGGGCTGTAAAAGCACTACGAAGCGGTATATAAGTCTCAGTGGTATATAAGTCTTACAGAGGGCTGTAAAAGCACTACAAAGCGGTATATAAGTCTCAGTGGTAAATAAGTCTTACAGAGGGCTGTAAAAGCACTACAATAATCCTCCACAATGGCCAAACCCACAGGCTGCTCTTTATAGCAGCCTCACTAATGACCGCAGCCCCATCCAACCACAGGTGGCCTCATTTTCTTTGATAATAATCTCTCAGTTGTTGCTGCCTATGCATCGCTCTCCGCATGCATGGCTGTATCATTAACTCTTGTTCTGAATCCAAGGAGGAGCTAGAGAATTGATCTCCTTCTGAGCTGTCTGCCCCACTCTCCTCCTCTCTGTCACTCATGTCTTCTTGGTCAGAGGAGCCTTCATCAGCAGATTCCACCAGGGGAAAACCAGGCCTGCAGCATGTGGATGTCTCCCCCACATCCACAGTCCTTGGGGCAGGAGCTGGGCCAGAGCTAACCATAACACAACCCATGGAAGAGAAGTTGCCTTTGGAAGTTGTGGGAGTTTCATCACTGAAGGCTTTCAAGAACAGACTGGTCTCCGGCTTGGGTGAGGGGGTTGGGCTAGATGACCTACAAGGTCCCTTCCAACTCTGTTAATCTTTTCAAGACATCTGTATTACCAACTCAGCCAGCCGACTATCATTTGACCCAGCCAAACCTTTGTTGTTCTCCAGAGAGATGAGAAATGTTGTAACAAAACCACCATCAAAAGAGCGAACAGTCAACCAGAGAATCCCATCTGGGTCTCAGCTCACCAAGCCGCTGACTCAGCGCCAACTTCCGGTTTAAAGGAAGATGTTAAAATGTAACAGCGACAACAATGAGCCCCCACCTCTGCTGCCCATGTCTTTTTTAAATTAATTTTTTTTTCCTTACGTCAAATAATTACATCCATATAAACCAAACCTATTAATTTTTTTTAAAACACCAGAAATATCTTGTTTTGACTTCAATTCAAATACAGTGTTCACTCGATTTTCAGGGGTTCGAACTTCACGAATAGCCTATACCACGGTTTTTCAAAAAATATTAATTTAAAAATACTTTGCGGGTTTTTTTTCTATACCATGGTTTTTCCCGCCCGATGGCATCATACGTCATCGCCAAACTAATAATTTTTGCAAATAAATAACAAAAAAAATAATTATTGTTAATAAATAATTATGTTTATAAATATCAGGATCATTAAGTGTCTTATTCAATGGTGAGTACCAGTAATAATGGTGAGCAAATGGTTGCTAAGGGAATGGGAAATGGTAATTTAGGGGTTTAAAGTGTTAAGGGAAGGCTTGTGATACTGTCCATAGCCAACAATGGTGTATTTACTTCCGCATCTCTACTTCGTGGAACGCATCCCCTGCAAAAATCGAGGCAACACTGTACTGTCAATTTCTGCCAGTCTGAACTTCTATTTTCTAATCTATTCTATTTTCTATTCACTCGACTTTCCTTTCCCTTCTTTTTCTCCTCGCCCTTCTACTTTCTTTAACAGAACTGCAGAAAAAATAACTGCAGCCAACCTGCCTTCCGTTGAGGACCTATAGACTGCAGGAGTCAAAAAGAGGGCTGGGAAAATATTGACTGACCCCTCGCATCCTGGACATTAAAGTGTTTCAACTCCTGCCCTCAAAACGTCACTGCAGAGCCCTGCACACCAAGACAACTAGACACAAGAACAGTTCTTTCCTGAACGCCATCACTCTGCTAAACAAATAATCCCCTCGACACTGTCAAACTACTAAGTCTGCACTACTATTACTAGTTTTTTCTCATCATTCCTATCACCCATCTCCTCCCATGTTGACTGTATGACTGTAATTTGTTGCTTGTATCTTTAAGATTTTTATTAATATTGTTTCCTCATTGCTTCTTGGAGCCCCTATGGCAATCATTAAGTGTTGTACCTTATGATTCTTGACAAATGTATATTTTCTTTTATGTACACTAAGAGCATCTGCACCAAAGACAAATTCCGTGTGTGTCCAATCACACTTGGCCAAGAAAGAATTCTATTCTATTCTATTCTATTCTATTCTCTCCCTTCTTTCTCCAACCTCTTCACTCTCTATCTCCTCCTGCCTTTCTACTTCCTCTCCTTCTTTCCCTCCCTTTCTCCCTCCTTTCTTTCCCTCCCACTTTTTCTTCCTCTGTTCCTCCTTTCCCTCTCCCTCCTTTTCTCCCTCCCTCTTTTTTCTTTGATTTGATTTTATTGGATTTGTATGCCGCCCCTCTCCGTAGACTCGGGGTGGCTAACAACAGTAGTAAAACAGCATATGACAATCCAATATTAAAACAGTTTAAAATCCTTATTGTAAAACTAAACATACATACCATGCATAAAATTGTAAAGGCCTAGTGGGAAAGAGTATCTCAATTCCCCCATGCCTGGCGGCAGAGGTGGGTTTTAAGAAGCTTACGAAAGGCAAGGAGGGTGGGGGCAATTCTAATCTCTGGGGGAAGTTGGTTCCAGAGGGCTGGGCCCACCACAGAGAAGGCTCTTCCCCTGGGTCTCGCCAAGCGACATTGTTTAGTTGACGGAACCCGGAGAAGACCCACTCTGTGGGACCTAACTTCTTCTTCCTTTTCTCCCTCCCTCTCTTCTTTCTCTCCCTTTCTCCCTTCTTCTCCCTCTATCCCTCCCACTTTTATTATTATTTATTAGATTTCCTTCCTCTCTACCTGCTTTTCTTCTTTCAGTCCTTTTCTCCCTCCTTTCTCTCCCTCCCTTTTTCTTCCTCCTTTCCTCTCTCCCTCTCTTCTTTCTCTCACTTTCTCCCTCCCTCTTTTTCTTAAATGTTAAAGGGTTAAATAAGGTTCAGGGGGGAAGTGTTTTTAATAGGAAAGTGAACACAAGAACAAGGGGACACAATCTGAGGTTAGTTGGGGGAAAGATCAAAAGCAACATGAGAAAATATTATTTTACTGAAAGAGTAGTAGATCCTTGGAACAAACTTCCAGCAGACGTGGTTGGTAAATCCACAGTAACTGAATTTAAACATACCTGGGATAAACCTAGATCCATCCTAAGATAAAATACAGGAAATAGTATAAGGGCAGACTAGATGGACCATGAGGTCTTTTTCTGCCGTCAGACTTCTATGTTTCTATGTTTCTTCCTCTCTCCCTTCTTTTCTTCTTTCTCTATTCTCCCTTCCTCTCTCCTTCTCAACTGCCAGCATTCCCCAGACCTGGGTACTTCACCTCTCAGTATTCCCCAGCCAGCATGGAATTCAGTTGCCAAATTTGGGCCAACCCCTGATTTAGAACATTTGGCCCTCAGATTTCCACTGAAGCCAATTCCAATCGGGTCCAGATTGATTTGGGGGCAAAGTTTCAATGGGGACAATTTGTTTTGGGATGTGCCCTCTTGCAAGGGCTTCAGCCAGCTGCTTCTGTTTGGCTGGCGTCCCAGGACCTGAGCTCATGAATTGGACCACTCGAAGGCCACGATGCCAAGAACACTCATCAAAAGAGTAGCGTTGGTTGCAAAAGGTGGAAAAGCACACTGCATATTTAGGGAAACATACAATAGAAATTACCATATTTTTCAGAGTATAAGACGCACCGGAATATAAGACGCATCTTAGTTTTTGGGGAGGAAAATAGGGGAAAGAATCTGTTTGCCAGGTATTCATCTGGCTAGCCTCCTTAGTCTGGTCAGCTTCAGCACATTATTTTATGTTCTGTCGGGCTCTCTGGTAGACTCCTCCCAAAAATTCACAGGTACAAATTTCAGACACACACACGTTTGAAAATTCAAAACAACGTTCTTTATAATGAAAAGTCACTTAAACCAAGCCCTCTATCTGTGCATTTTTGGGAGGATTCTACCAGAGAGCTTGACAGAACATGGTTAGGGCTGGAAAGAAACTTACTTCACTTCACTTCTTCACATTTGCTGATTGAGAGTCAAATGTCTGTTTACCAAGACATGCTTCACAGGCAGACATATACATAACAAAGGCCTGGCACAGAAATAAACCATTAAACAAATCTGTCTCATCCATGTTATGATTCAGAGGTTTTAAGGCCCACACACGATTTGGTGGGGTTAACTGGGCTCATGTAGCATCTTTAAAATGCATCGCTGTTGAATTCATTTCGGCATTTTCACTTGCACAGCTGAAGAAAACTACAGTGATACCTCGTCTTACGAACTTAATTGGTTCCGGGACAAGGTTCTTAAGGTGAAAGGTTTGTAAGACGAAACAATGTTTCCCATAGGAATCAATGGAAAAGCGATTAATGCGTGAAAGCCCAAAATTCACCCCTTTTGCCAGCCGAAGCGCCTGTTTTTGCGCTGCTGGGATTCCCCTGAGGCTCCCCTCCACGGGAAACCCCACCTCCGGACTTCTGTGTTTTTGTGATGCTGCAGGGGAATCCCAGCAGGGGAATCCCAGCATTGCAAAAACGAGTGTTTCGCTGGCAACTGAAGTCTGGAGGTGGGGTTTCCCAGGGAAGGGAGCATCAGTGAAATCGCAGCATCGCAAAAACACTGAAGTCCTCGAAACCCCACCCCCGGACCTCTGTGTTTTTGCGATGCTACGATTTCATTGAGGCTCCCCTCTCTGGGAAACCCCACCTCCGGACTTCCGTTCCCTGGGGCAGGAGCTGGGCCAGAGCCAACCACAACACGTCGATTGATGGTTCTCACTGTCAAAAAGTTCCTCCTTATTTCCAGAGTTGAATGTCTCCTTCATCCTTTATTCTTTGGCCTTCAGGTGCCTTGGAAAATAGCTTGACCCCCTCCTCTCTATAAACCTTAAGATTGTCTTTTATTCTGTGTTGCCATTCAGAACCTGAATTGTTTTTGATTCAAGCCAAGTGTTTGGGCTGCATTTACAGAGAGATAGAGAAGACCAATTTAGACCTCTTTAAGCATGGTAGAAAAACAGGACAAATTTCCTTCCGGAATCGCCAGCAAGCCTCTCTTCTCGTCTTTGGAGCAATCTATCCTTGAAAATAATCGGAAAATTGGATTCTTGAGGAGCGCGGAGGGTAGTTATATTTTTTTTTGTATGGGATTACAGTGACCTTGCCTTCTTCAAAGTGACCCTGCAACTTTCAAGTGGCAGAAGCTAACAAAGAACCTCTATTGCTCATCCTATTTATTCTGTATTGATGTAGAAGGTGCTTGGATTGAAAAAAAAACGACTGGCTTGAATGGGAAAAATTAAAAAGCAGGCTGGACAGTATTATTTCTCTGGAGTACTGTGTACAGTTCTGGTCACCGTACCTCAAGAAGGATATAATGGAACTGGAAAAGGTGCAAAAAGGGGCAACAAGAATGATCAAGGAAATGGAGTCCCCCCCCTCTTATGATACCAGGTTGCAACGCTTTGGTCTCTTTCAGCCTTGAAAGACGGCGTTTAAGAGGCGACTTGATCGAAGGGTATTAAATCATGCATGGTATAGAAAAGGTGGATAGAGAAAAATTATTTTCTCTATCACACAATACTAGGACGAGGGGGCCCTCCCTAAAGCTCACAGGTAAGAAAGTGAGGACAAATCAAGGGAAATATTTCTTCACCCAGAGGGTCCTTGGTTTATGGAATTCACTTCCAGAAGAGGTCGTGACAGCTGTCAGCCTTGATAGCTTCAAGGCAGGATTAGACAGATTCATAGATGCCAAGTGTATCGGTGGTTATTGAAACGGATGTCCATGTGCCGCCTCTATGTTGGTTGAGGCAGGCAGGGTTCCCTTGAGTACCATTTGTTGGGGGTCAAGGGAAAGGGAGGGTTTGGCCTTCTCTTTCTGCTCAAGATCCCCATGGACAATTGGTGGGCCATGGTGGGACACAGAATGCTGGACTCGATGGGCTTGGGCCCGATTCAGCGTGGCTCTTCTATGTTCTTATGTTCTCTGCAGGAGATCTTTCTTCCCTTCTGGCCACAATTCAAGTCTCTTTTCCTGAACGCTCACAAATGGGGAATAAATGTTGGCACACAAGTTGAAGGCCTGCTGAGACCACAAAACTTTCCTAAACTTTTTGATCGAGGTTGCGTTCCCTTAAACAAAGTTGAGTGACGTCAGCTTCTTCCAAAAGTGGTGGACGTCCGCCCCGCCCCACGCAACCAAAATTATGCAGGTCTTTACTCCTGGATCCTCTCGCTGGCTATTTAAGAAAACAAAAGTACCTTCCCTTTTATGGTTTACTTATTTTGTTTGTCTTTTCATTGACAAGCAAACAGGGACCAAACCCGGAGATGGCATAACACGCGCAATAATTGTTAGATTGCAGCGACTCCGTTCCCAGCATCCTCCTAACCTGTTTACAAAAATTATTGTTTTATACAATAGCTGTGCTGGGAAATGACTGCTCTTTTTCTGTTGCTTCTCTCCCCCCCCACCTCAAACCCCCCCCCCCCAACATCTTTAACTGACAAAACATACAATTACTGGATCTCTCCGAGCATTGTTGAGAGGGACTGATGTGGCATCACCGGGCAGAACTTTGGTTCCTTTTTGCTGAAAAGATGCAATGCCAATTGTTTCCTAGCCTGGCTGCTATACTACTATTACTATTAATAATAATAATTTATTAGATTTGTATGCCGCCCTTCTCCGAGGACTCGGAGCGGCTCACAACATAGCAATAATACAGTACAAATGCAAATCCAATATTAAAAAGTTAAAAAACTAATTTAAAAATACATAGCAATCATCAACTACAGTCATACATATTCAGTCCAACTAATGATACAGAGGTCAAACAAAAAGGTGGGGGGTTAATCCCCCCACGCTTGGCAGAAGAGTCTACAGAGAGGGGCGGCATACAAATCTAATTAATAATAATAATAATAATAATAATAATAATAATAATAATTTATTAGATTTGTATGCCGCTCCTCTCCGAAGACTCGGGGCGGCTCACAACAGTAATAAGAAACAGTGTAACAATGGGACAAATCTAATAATAAATATATATATATATAAACCCCAACAATTAAAAACCATACAGCACATACATACCAAACATGAAATATAAAAAGCCTGGGGGAGATGTCTTAGTTCCCCCATGCCTGGCGGTACAGGTGGGTCTTGAGTAACTTGCGAAAGACAAGGAGGGTGGGGGCCGTTCTAATCTCCGGGGGGAGTTGGTTCCAGAGGACCGGGGCCGCCACAAGGCTCTTCCCCTGGGGCCCGTCAAACGACATTGTTTGGTCGACGGGACCCGGAGAAGGCCAACTCTCTGGGACCTTATCGGCCGCTGGGATTCGTGCGGTAGAAGGCGGTTCCGGAGGTATTCTGGTCCAATGCCATGTAGGGCTTTAAAGGTCATTACCAACACTTTGAATTGTGACCGGAAACTGATCGGCAGCCAGTGCAGACCACGGAGTGTTGTAGAAATGTGGGCGAATCTGGGAAGTCCCACGATAGCTCTCGCGGCCCCATTCTGCACGATCTGAAGTTTCCGAACACTTTTTAATAAGAGGTGTGTCTTCAACATTTTGCGGAAGGCGAGGAGGGTAAACTCAACTCTTAAAAAGCTTTATGGACATGTCCAGAGAAAGCTGGGGTTTCTTGGCTTTGGCATGGATTCAGAATACAGGATGGGCAATTTTTTGAATGTATTATTTATTAGAAAATATATGCCGCCCCGAGTCTACGGAGAGGGGCGGCATACAAATCTAATAATTAATAATAGTAATATATATTGCGGCCTATTCGCCCATGGCGGCTCACAGGGGTATAAAATCCCAGATTTACGACTATAGTTGAGCCTAGAATTGTGGTCGTTAAGTTGTGCTAAGTAAGTCACCATATGACTTCGCCCATTGTTATCAAAATTTCTGAGACAGACATTAAATGAAGACTACGTTTGTCAAATGAATGCCACAGTCCTGAAATAAACCTTTAGTATCCAATCGATGGGGTGTGGGTGTTTGCTGGAAGTATTCCCCGATTTATGGCAAAACAGGTCATAAATCGCATAAATCACATGACCATAGGATACTGCAAAGGGGGCACAACGCTGTCCCAGAATTCCCTGTAATTTTCTCTTCCCAAAAGTAACATAGTTAAGACGTCTTTTGGCTTTCAAGGCCCAGATAGGGACAAAAATGAGAATGAGACACCGAAAAACTAAGCTGCGTGGGCCACAACGTAAAGGTGTTGACTTTTTGTTTTTAAATTGCAAAGATAATTTACAAGGCCCAAAAGACCCTGATTACTATAAGGTTTGAGGAAAATGGTACCAGTAGATCAAGACTAGGGGGGGGAAAGGTGATAGTTAATAATGGAATATAGCCATGTATATACTGCTCCAAAAAAATAAATAAAGGGAACACTCAAATAAGACATCCTAGATCTGAATGGATAAAATATTCTCATTGAATACTTTGTTCTGTACAAAATTGAATGTGCACAACAGCCTGTAAAACTGATTGTCAATCAGTGTTGCTTCCTAAGGGGACAGTTTGATTTCACAGAAGTTTGATTTACTTGGAGTTATATTGCATTGTTTTAAGTGTTCCCTTTATTTTTTTGAGCAGTGTATGTTAGTTGAAACATATAAGCATATTGGATGAAAGAAATACAGTAATAACAAGTGTATTGTGAACGTGTACACAGAAAACGGAAACATTTAACAATGCAGAATTACTCCGAGTGTTATTGTATTGTGGTTTTTAAAGGAAAGATTTGAAAATACAATTTAATAAAAAATAAAAAATAAATTTCAAAGGCAGGCAAGTCTTATTCTTAAGCGCTGGACCAAAACAGCACTTTTATCCCGCTATGCTGAAGCTCAACAGCGACCCCTGGGGGCCACAAGAAGCATTTGTATTGAGGGGTCCGTGGTGCTCCATTGACCCTGGTTTGTTTTCTTACAGGCATTTCAGGACTCAAACTGGGTTAACCTCATCAGTTACGGTACCAAGATTGAGTCTGCAAGAAAGCAACCAAGCTCTTCCTCCCTTTCGCTCTATTTATCTCTCCCTCTTTCTCTCCCTTCTTTCCTCTTTTTCTCTCTCCATCCCTTTCTTTCTCTTCCTTCCTTGTTTTTTGCTCTTTCTCTCTCTCTCCCTCCCTACCTCCCTCTATGTCTTTCTCTCTCTCTCCTTCCCTCCTTCTCTTTCTCTCTTGCTTTCTTTCTCTTGTTCTCTTTCTCTCTCTCTTGCTTTCTTTCTCTCTCTTGTTCTCTTTCTCTCTCTTTCTTTCTTTCTCTTTCTCTCTCTCTTGCTTTCTTTGTCTCTCTGAGCTTCGTGGCACACCTGACCATGTCTCTGGTTGAAAAACACTGTATTAGACTGTGAATGGATGCCTAACTATTAATCAATTTATTCTTGACTGCTTCCAAAGAACCACTGCGTGGGCTCCCATCACTGGGAGATTTGAATCAAATGTTGATAGGTCAATTATTTGGGGAGGTTTGAGAATTCATATTCCTGGGCAGAAGGTTGAACCAAAAGACTTCAAGCTTCCTGATTTTATGAATCAGTTACCCTTTGTCTGCAGGAAATCAAGCACGTGCCACTAAAATACAGGAACTGCCAACAAAGGGGAAAATTTGTAGCTCGGGGTTGAAATGAGAGACGTCCTTGGTGGTCTCTGAACTTGCTGGGTTTTTTGCAGAGGTTTCACAACCCAACTAGTTAACGTCATCAGTGCACCTTACTGCCACTCCTTACTTGCGCCGATGCTGCTTATATCTAGTTAAGAGCAATGAAATGTCTTCAAAAAAACCCAAGCAAGCTCAGAGAGCACCAAGAAACAGGAACTAAACGAGACTCCAAACGAAAGCCTATTTATGCTGGAAATCTTTCAAGAATGGAATCCAGATGTGCCAGGGCTGCACATAAACTACTAAAGAGTCACTTATACCACCAGGCATGGGGGAGTTGAGACACCTTTCCCCCAGGCTTTTTTTAATACTTTGTTTTATGTTTGGTATCTAATAGATAGATAGATAGATAGATAGATAGATAGATAGATAGATAGATAGATAGATAGATAGATAGATAGATAGATAAGATAGATAGATGGATGATAGACAGACAGACAGATAGATATATGATACATAGATAGATAGAGAGAGAGAGAGATACATACATACATACATACATACATACATACATACATACATACATACATAAATGCCCTCCACTTCCAAGGTACAACGCCCAGTTCCAAAACACTAACATCTGGGGGGGGGGGGGGGAGTTTCCAAACCTGGCAAGATTTGTGGACTTCAACTCCCAGAATTCCCCAGTCAGCCATGCTAAGGTGGGGAAATTCTGAAAATCTACATAGAAACATAGAAGACTGACGGCAGAAAAAGACCTCCTGGTCCATCTAGTCTGCCCTTATACTATTTCCTGTATTTTATCTTAATATGGATATGTTTGTCCCAGGCATGTTTAAATTCAGTGACTGTGGATTTACCAACCACACCTGCTGGAAGTTTGTTCCAAGCATCTACTGCTCTTTCAGTAAAATAATATTTTCTCACGTTGCTTCTTTCTCCCCAAATAACCTCAGATTGTGCCCTTGTTCTTGTGTTCACTTTCCTATTAAAAACTCTTCCCTCTTGAACCTTATTTAACCCTTTAACGTATTTAAATGTTTCGCTCCTGTCCCCCCTTTTCCTTCTGTCATCCAGACTATACAGATTGAGTTCACTAAGTCTTTCCTGATACGTTTTATGCTTAAGACCTTCCATCATTTTTGTAGCCCATCTCTGGACCCATTCAATCGATCAATATCTTTTTGTAGGTGAGGTCTCCAGAACTGAACACAGTCTTCCAAATGGGGTCTCACCAGCGCTCTATACAACTGGATCACAATCTCCCTCTTCCTGCTTGTGATACCTCTAGCTATGCAACCAAGCATTCTACTTGCTTTCCCTCCTGCCTGACTGCACTGTTCACCCATTTTGGGACTGTCAGAAATCACTACCCCTAAATCCTTTTCTTCTGAAGTTTTTACTAACACAGAACTACAGAAGTCTTCGAAGCGCCAAGTTTGGAGACAACTGATGTATAATAGGGTAACAGGTTGAAGAAAGTTGTATATTCCATGACTTTGTTTGGAGTTAGCTCCCCCTCCTGAAGAAAATGGAGACTGGGGTGACGACACACATGATTTACGCAATTTATTGTATAAATAACTGGGTTTGCACAAAACCTGAAATCACAGTTTCTAATACCGTAATGAGTGGTCCTCACACAACGTGCTGGGTCGAAAAACCCATCGCTTAGTGCAACTTGTGAAGCCCAATCATATCCTTGGTTAGAGTTCAGTGCAAGCATATACCAGATACATCCCATAATATACACCCAGACCAGCCAATTTATAAGGAAGCGATCACCGTCGGAGAAATGCCAATGGTACAATATTTACAACTCGTTGGCTATCAAGGGATCCATCCCAGAAACTACTACACAGCCATTTCCATTCTTTGGGCTTAGCAGCGGATCTATCATGATTCGATTTTGAGTGTAAATGCAGCATTTGCAATACATAACATAAATTTAATCGACCAGATGGGAGAAAAATAAGATCAGCGGTGTAGTAGAGAAATATGGAATTGGAGGTCATTGTAGGGAAACACAAGTACAGCGGTACCTCTACCTAGGAACGCCTCTAACTTACGAACTTTTCTAGATACGAACCGGGTGTTCAAAATTGTTTTGCCTCTTCTCGCGAACCATTTTCCACTTACGAACCCAAGCCTCCGAAACTGTAACCGGAAAAGGCAGGGAGAAGCCTCTATGGGGCCTCTCTAGGAATCTCCTGGGAGGAAACAGGGCCGGAAAAGGTGGGGAGAAGCCTCCGTGGAGCCTCTCTAGGAATCTCCTGGGAAGAAACAGGGCCAGAAATGGTGGGGAGAAGCCTCCGCGGGGCCTCTCTAAGAATCTCCTGGGAGGAAACAGGGCCAGAAAAGGTGGAGAGAAGCTTCTGTGGGGCCTCTCGAGGAATCTCTTGGAAGGAAACAGGGCCTCCACCCTCCCTGTGGTTTCCCCAATCGCACGCATTATTTGCTTTTACATTGATTCCTATGGGGAAAAAATTGCTTCTTCTTACGAACTTTTCTACTTAAGAACCAGGTCACGGAATGAATTAAGTTCGTAGTTAGAGGTACCACTGTACCAGCTACAGAACCTGGAAGCGTTCTCTGACAAAGTGCAAATCTTTGACTTCCAAATCATCCCGGCATTCAGATCTGAAATATTTCCAGTGTTTGATCTGAATGGTAAAGGAGTCGCCCCCTTTCTCTTCCTCGCTTCCTCTCTCTCCATCTCTCCCTCTTTCTCTCTCTCTCTCTCTCTCTGTCATTTTGAGTCCCCAAAACCATTGGTAAGAACCACAGGAGGAAATCTAGAAATCCAATGTAATAAAGATTATGGGGAAATAATACAATTTTGAAGCAAGCATGACTCCTGATCAACGTTTGTGTAATGTTCATCCCACCAATTTGTGGAAATCACACTTTACTTGTGAAGAAAACCCTATAGAAAAAATTTCCAGTCATATTAGAGGCAACTTTGCAGCAGCACCGGTTAAATATCGAGCCATCCCACTGATGAAAAGGGGCGGGGAAGAGAATTTTAGCTATTTCACAACAAATAATGTACAACATATTACGAGAGAATTCCCTCCCCCAACCACCAAAACCTGGCAATGGGACGTTCAGGCTGAATTGCAATTTCAAAGTCATTCCAACACATAATTTCCATGACTTTCAGCAGCCATAAGAGAGGAATAATGTTACTGCAGCGGGATCATTCCTTTGCAGACATTAAGACAGGGCAGCAAATTAACAGAGAAATGCTGAAAGTAGCAACTGATCAACTCAAAGAACAGGTGATAAAACAAAACTTTAAATTTCGACACGGAGACATTTTGGGATGGCCAAATACCATTTGCAAGATTCTTGGGTTATAAATTGGTTTACGCTTTGGTCCATTAAAACAAGAAAATCTCCTTCTTTAAAGGAATTCATTCCTTGGTAGTGAATAACAGAAAAAATCCTGCATTCAAAATCATGGCATTTGACAAAACTCGGTTATCAATTTTTTTGGGGGTGGAGAGAATCTTATACGAAAAACTACAATATAGGGTGATAGTCGGTTCAACTTGGCATCATTATTCTGTCCTCAAACAAAATAAACATCCATTCCAAAAACACTTGTGATTCTTAGCCATTGAGACTGAATCCAAAAACTGATCTCTCTCCCGAGAGCGTTAAGGATCCAATCTTTTTCTCTGATACTGGAAGCTCAAAAATTACCTTGATATTACCCAGCTTACTGAAAGCATGATCTCCTATCTACATACGGTGCAGAGTTCACATTTTTGTGTAGAAAATGTCATCAACCTTTTGTGAAAAAGTACTCAATTGCTCCTCTTGCTGCTAAATTTGGGGACTCTTGCAAAACCACGGATTCACACAAACAAAACGCAACGTTTCCGTCCCACCAATCTCATCCAATTCAAAACAGGGACTTCTGAAAGTCTTTTTGAGGGCTTGCACCGCAACCTACAAATCTTCCTTTGTCTGCCATGCCGGCGTTCAGCCCTCTCAGTCTTGTTTGCCCTCCCGCCACTGCCGGGAGCCTTCGTTCCATGCTACGTACACAAAAAGAGCCAGGACAACGTGGACAGCAACTACGGCAACAATGGCGGCATAAAAGTAGCTGTCTCTGTTGGACATTCCAAAGGCACCTGGAAAACAACAACGAAAAGACAAAAATGATGAAAACTTACATGATGTGCACCAGTGGTGAAATCCAAATTTTTTTTTACTAGTGGTTATGTGGGCATGGCTTGGTAGGCGTGGTGTGGTGTGACTTGGTGGGCATGGCAGGGAAAGGATATCTACGAGTCTACGGAGAGGGGCGGCATACAAATCTAATTATTAATAATAATAATAATAATAATAATAATAATAATAATAATAATAATAATGCAAAATCTCAATTCCTTCTTCATTTCAGGGGAAGGATACTGCAAACTCTCCATTCCCTCCCCACTCCAGGGGAAGGATATTGCAAAATCTTTATTCCCTCCCTACTCCATGTGGGAGGATATCGCAAAATCTCTTCTCCCTCCCCACTTTGGGGCCAGCCAGAGTTGGTAGTTTCCGGTTCTCCGAACTACTCAAAATTTCCACTACTGGTTCTCCAGAACCTGCTGAATTTTACCCCCGTTGTGTACAAACAGATGACTAAAGAACACATACTCTTCCATGTTTTGTCAATTGAAAATTGTGACCTATGTAAAATATGTCTAGTTCCCCAAAATTATTTCAAACCTTTATCATACAAAAAGGAACAGCTGCTTAACCCCTGTTAAGTATATATTCTTTGTTTTTATAAGATCAATGTTTCTCAGCTTTTGTATCTTTGAAGATGTGGTGGATTTCAACTCCCAGAATTCCTCAGCATGTATGAAGTTTATACATCTTCAAGTTGCCAAAGTGGAATATGCTGGAATGTATTGATCCAGAGAGGCATAGTTTTAAAAAATTGTAGTAAGTAAGTAAGTAAGTAAGTAAGAAAGAAAGAAAGAAAGAAAGAAAGAAAGAAAGAAAGAAAGAAAGAAAGAAAGAAAGAAAGAAAGAAAGAAAGAAAGAAAGAAAGAAAGAAAATTACCTTCAAATATATACGCCTTGGTTGAGAAATACAAGCCAATCGGTAACATAATCATTAAAGCTGTGAAGAACAGCATTGTCCTTAGAGTTGAGGCTAATGAAACTTCACTTCTATATAAAAGTCACAACAAAGAAAAAAAGTATGTGTCAAAAAAAAAGCAGAGCAATTGCTTTAGAAAGGAATTATTTAATTTTGTAAAGTATTACCAAGAAATTGGATTGGATCATTGCCCTAGCTATCATCTACCACAGATTAAAACATTTTAAGGCAATTAGTTTTTTTGCTAAACAAATTAATCTGAATTGATGCTGAGTTTTGTGATGTCTGTATATCTAACTGCATTATTATCAGTGAAAATATTTGCTTCACTAAGTTAGGCTAACTTTTTATTTATACCAAAATATACTGACACAGCCACTGTTGAATTTTAAAACCTACAGCAACCAATGTCAGCGAAAACTGAACCACACTCGTTGTCTTCTGCTTAGAAATGAAACTATCTGGATGAGACTTGAAAGATCCACTGTTAGATCTTTAAAAATATACCAGTGTAGTAAGACTGAGCTGGAGAACTCCGGATTCATCCAGAAACCTCAGAAGCTGACCTTGGCTCCTCATTTCTGAACCTAGACAATTTACACAAACTGCCTCCCAGTTCTGATTTCTACATATGCATGTCATTAAAAACAAACTTTTTAACCTATCCTGTAATATTAGCATCTAATATGGCCTATTACCTCCTCTCATCTTTTTCTTTTTTAAAAAAACATAGAAACATAGAAGTCTGACCGCAGAAAAAGACCTCATGGTCCATCTAGTCTGCCCTTATACTATTTTCTGTATTTTATCTTAGGATGGATATATGTTTATCCCAGGCATGTTTAAATTCAGTTACTGTGGATTTATCTACCACGTCTGCTGGAAGTTTGTTCCAAGGATCTACTACTCTTTCAGTAAAATAATATTTTCTCATGTTGCTTTTGATCTTTCCCCCAACTAACTTCAGATTGTGTCCCCTTGTCCCCCCAAAAATTATTGCTCGTTCCACCTCAGTTTAGCATATGCAATATGTATACTTGTATGCAGGGGTGGGAACACTTAAACAACACAATATAACTCCAAGTAAATGAAACTCATGTGAAATCAAACTGTCCACTTAGGAAGCAACACTGATCGACAATCAATTTCACCTGCTGTTGTGCACATGCAACTTTGTACAGAACAGAGTATTCAATGAGAATATTTCATTCATTCAGATCTAGGATGTGTTCTTTGTTTGTGTGTGTGTGTGTGTGTGTGTGTGTGTGTGTGTGTATAATACAAAAATATTCAGAAAATGCCATACAATAGAAAATACACATAAAATATACCAAAATATTCAGAAAATACCATATAATAGAAAATATATAGAAAATATTCAGAACACCATAACTTAAATTGTTCTCAATTGTTTGGGATTCATTGCTAATTTTTCCACTTTCCCTTCCATGCAACCTAACCCTCCTTGCCCAATAAGGAAGAAACCCCAAATGTGCGGTGGGGGGAAGTGGGAAGACCCTCCATTTTGAAACAGGAACTCCAATTAATCCTTCATTCCCTCCCTTCCGGGCTGAAGTCTCCCCCAGTTCCAAGAACCGGCCTCCCCAGTCCTCCTCACCGGGCCTCGGGGGCCGAAAGCGCATTGAGCGCCGCCTTCTCGTATCGCTCCATTGCCGAACAGCGCCTCCTTCTCCTCTTTCTTTTCCAACCCTCGAGGAGGACGCGAAGGAAACCCCTTCCGGTCAGCTGACCGCGCCTCCGCCGGCCTCTCCTTTCGTCGCTCGTCACGTGACTAGAAGCTGGCGCATTAAAAATAGAGAGAGAAAGGAGTGTCTCCGCCGGCGTGGAAATTCCTAGAGAGGCTTCCAAGGGATTTTTTTTTTTTTCGGCATAGAGACAGAGCGCCAGAACGTCTCCAATCCTCTCTCCCCCCTCCCCCCTCCAAAAAACCCCTGGTGTCATGGTGAAAGGTGGAATTGTAGCTTCCAGAATTCCCAGCCAGGCTGGGGATTATAGGGCTTGGAGACTGAAGGTGTGATTGGAAGCAACAAGCTCCTGTTTTGCTGAATACGAGCATGGCAATCATTTCAGTGCTATAATAAATTAACTTTATATGTGCCACCCTTTTTCCCAGGGACTGACCGCACAAATGCCAATTTGGCATCCCAGGAGATGAATGCAGAATTGCATCTGATGTCTTGCATTGAATTTCATAGGATGGGCTCCGCTGTGCAATTGGGATAAGTTTTTAAGCATATAGAATAGAATAGAATAGAATAGGGATGGGATAGAACAGAATAGAATTCTTTATTGCCCAAGAGTGATTGGACATACAAGGAATTTGTCTTTGGTGCATATTATTATTATTATTATTATTATTATTATTATTATTATTAATAATAATAATAATAATTAGATTTGTATGCCGCCCCTCTCCGCAGATTCGTGACCATGGGGTATTCTGTGATAGTATGAGGATTAATTTATGTTGCAACTTTGAACAGTCATTAAATAAATAATTAGCAATAGCAATAAGACACATATACAGCTTCATAGTGCTTTTACAGCCCTCTCTAAGTGTTTTACAGAATTAGCCTCTTGCCCCCAACAATCTGGGTCATCATTTTACCCACCGCGGAAGGATGGAAGGCTGAGTCAACCTTGAGCTGGTAGTGAGATTTGAACTGCTGAACTACAGCTAGCAGTTGTTAATAATAATAATAATAATAATAATAATAATAATAATAATAATAATAATAATTTATTAGATTTGTATGCCGC
Source organism: Erythrolamprus reginae (assembly GCF_031021105.1). Classification (NCBI taxonomy): domain Eukaryota; kingdom Metazoa; phylum Chordata; class Lepidosauria; order Squamata; family Dipsadidae; genus Erythrolamprus; species Erythrolamprus reginae. The sequence continues at coordinate 54,096,459 of NC_091957.1, forward strand.
CCCTCTCCGAAGACTCGGGGCGGCTCACAACACGGCTCACAGTTAGCTGAAGTAGTCTGCAGTGCTGCACTCGTGACCACTGCAGCACCCTGACTCATTGTAAGTCAACCTTTGATGTATTTATTTTGAAGGAGAAAGGTGGAGAAAGGACACCGGTGAAAGCACAGACAGACTATGATGTCACCTAAAATTGGGGATATATAACTTGCATTTTAATAAATGTGGATCTCTACAGCAGTAGAAAGAATTGTTAGCCAGATTCCTGGGATCTCCATTGCAAGGATCCATCCATCAATATGTCCTCCTTTAGACCTCTCCATGGTACTGATCCATGTTACCTCTAAGCTGCGAGGGTGCACGCCCGTGCAACCATCAGGAACCTTCTACGCAGAATCTTTTGAATCTGCGCAAAGCCCCTAATCTCTGTGGGGAGTTGATTCCAGAGGGCATTTTTCAGCTCGACCCAACCTCCAGAAGCCTGCCACGGCTGAAAGATGGTGCTCTAATGTTAGCTGTGGATCGAGGAGGACAGCCAAGTTGCAGACCCTCTCCAAGGGGGTCAGTAATCCCCCCAGGGTAATGGTAACACCGACTGCAGCCGGCCAGATAGGTAAGAGGAGAACCACTGAAGGACAGTGCCTCCCACTCCCAACCCCTCCAGCCGGCGCAGAAGGATACCATGGTTGATGGTATCGAAAGCCGCTGAGAGGTCAAGAAGCACCAGGACAGAGGACAAACCCCTGCCCCGGGCCCGCCAAAGATCATCCATCAAATAAAGAATTCTATTCTATTCCATGAAAAATTATGAATAGCCTATAAATGTACATTATGAAGCTCTCGTATTGCCTTGGATCTTTATAAAAACTTGGTGAGTTGGGTTTTGTTTTTGTTTTTTAAATCAAATGAGGAAAATCATTACGTGTATCCAAAGTACTTTCTTGTAAACTTCATTTAAGTAATTTAATTTTAATTCATCTTAACATATAAAGTCTAATATCTAATATCTAATTCACTTTTATCTTCAGATGGCCCACCCGAACCAAAAAAATAATAAAAATCCAGACATTTCTTACACCGAGGAAGAATATATGGTGCTTTGTTCAATAAGTGTACAAGAATTTGATTTTGTAATTGAAGAAACTACAGGAAAATTTGAAGCACCAAAGCAAAACTGCAACCTCAATCTTTATAGCATATATGCTTTATAGCATACATCTCTGCCGGCAGAAATAAGATGCATTAAATTATGAACAATCTTACAGCATGGGATTCAAACCTTAATTTATTGCTCTTCAGCCATATGCCCTAATGAGATATTTTTTTAAAAAAAAATCAAGTGCAAGACCATTTAGTACAGAGTACAGCCCATCTTCCAATCTTCAATACCACTAATTAAATATATTTGCTACTGAAACAAAATGCGTTGGGAGAACCCTGGACAATTATGTTTTATAGCAGGGAATTTTAATAAAACACCATGTTTTCACCTGCTCCTCCAATTTTTTAGAATTTCCCATGGGACAAAGAAATGCACAGAGTAACTCATCAGATGGGTCATAAATTAGTCAGAAATTGGGGAATAATATTATTCACAAGCCAACCTGAGATTTCACTAGCAAATGGCGTTTATAATGGGAGAAAAAATAGATTCTACTATAGGTGGACAATCCTTTTGTTTTGTAGAAAGAAAAACAAACATCTTTTCATGCATCCAAGCAGGGAAGGGCTACAAAATTTGGGATTGGAATTGGAGAAAAAATGAAACCGAGATAATCAGAAAGATACCCGAATGCGCAGAAATGGACAAAAGACCATGGAATTAAAGGAGAGAGCATTATATTTACAAAAGAGTATTATAAAGTTTGGGATAGAATATATACAGTGGGTGGACATGAAAATGGAAACATTTTGCAGCTCTTCCGTGGAATCCAGATTTGTGAAGTTCCGTTTGAACAGTTTTTGTGGAAACTGGGTTCTGTACGTGTCTAGTGATTTTAGGAGCTGCGGTCCTGCGATCCGCTCTAACCATTCACTTTAGAGTCCAATGGTCTCTCTCAGACAACTTCGACTTTCGACCAGACCTGTGCTTGGCTGAGGACGTTTTCCCTTCTCTTTCCAAAGCAGTCATGACTTTTGACACGACCTCTTGAAACACCAAACATTGGGGCACTTTCTGCTAAACTAGCGCCTGCCATTCGAGCACCAACAATTTGGCCTCTTTGAAAGTCTGAGAGGTCTGCCATTTCTAGAAGGTTATAAACAATTTCCTTAAATTTCTGTAAAAAAAAAAAAGGTAGTTTAAAAAAACACATCAAATAACAGAATTTAAAAAACACATTAAAATATGTCAAGTTTTGATTGATTTGAAATATTTCAAATATGATGCCAAAAAAGTCAAGTGTTTCCATTTTTTTCTAAGTGTTTAGACAATAGAGGTCAAAATAAGAAATAGGAGTTTTGAAATGAATGCTGATTAAATATTAACTGATTAAAGTTACCAAGTATTATTGAATAACTACCGTAGCATTGTTATATCTGTAGTAAAAAAAAATCACCTCTTCACTGAGGGGTTTGTTTTTTTCCCCAATTGCAGCCAACCTGCAAAGCTTTTGCACTTACACAACTTATTGCAACCTAAAGAAACACCAGCTGTGATTGTCTTCTTTCTTCAAAACGCTGGTCACAGTGCCCCAGACATGGTATCTCTCGACTAAAAGAGACGGCACTCAAAACTGTTTTCCATTATCTGCAAAGTACATTTGGAAAAAAAAGGGGTGTGTGGGTGTGAGTTCCCTCACTGTTTCTGCGACTTGGCTAAAAGACTGTTGTGTGAAGAAGGAGAAGATTTGTGAATGGGATGAAGAGAAAATATGAATGGAGCAAGACGACTCTATTGAATCGGAGGGGTCACATCTAGCCAGCAGAATCTTCAGAGTCCTTAGCCAGCGATGGAGAACGCTGTTTGGTGGCGCCACCTTGTGGACTGAAGCAAGTAAAGCTCAGGGAAGTTTGAGGTTGGATTCATGGTTGATGGTGATTTCTTGTTGCTGTTGTTGCTGTTGTTTTTAAGTGAGTGGTGGTGAGCTTTCAGGCTTACAAGGAGAAGATATTCTGGAGGAAATTGGGGCTGAGCAGGAGTGGCAAACTGGATGGGATGGGATGGGATGAGATACATAGAAACATAGAAGACTGACGGCAGAAAAAGACCTCATGGTCCATCTAGTCTGCCCTTATACTATTTCCTGTGTTTTATCTTAGGATGGATATATGTTTATCCCAGGCATGTTTCAATTCAGTCACTGTGGATTTATCTACCACGTCTGCTGGAAGTTTGTTCCAAGGATCTACTACTCTTTCAGTGATTTATTTATTTATTGGATTTGTATGCCGCCCCTCTCCGTAGACTCAGGGCGGCTAACAACAGTGGTAAAAACAACATGCAACAATCCAATACTAAAGTAGCTAAAAACCCTTATTTTAAAACCAATCATACATACAAACATACCATACATAAATTGTAGAAGCCTAGGGGGAAAGAATATCTTAGTTCCCCCATGCCTGACGACAGAGGTGGGTTTTAAGAAGCTTACGAAAGGCAAGAAGGGTGGGCACTGGGGGCTATTCTGATCTCTGGGGGGAGTTGGTTCCAGAGGGCCGGGGCCGCCACAGAGAAGGCTCTTCCCCTGGGTCCCGCCAAACGACATTGTTTAGTTGACGGGACCCGGAGAAGGCCCACTCTGTGGGACCTAATTGGTCGCTGGGATTCATGCGGCAGAAGGCGGTCCCGGAGATAACCTGGCCTGGTGCCATGAAGGACTTTATAGGTCATAACCAACACTTTGAATTGTGACCGGAAACTGATCGGCAACCAATGCAGACTGCGGAGTGTTGGTGTGACATGGGCATATTTGGGGAAGCCCATGATTGCTCTCGCAGCTGCATTCTGCACGATCTGAAGTTTCCAAACACTTCTCAAAGGTAGCCCCATGTAGAGAGCGCTGCAGTAATCGAACCTCGAGGTGATGAGGGCATGAGTGACTGTGAGCAGTGACTCCCGTTCCAAATAGGGCCGCAACTGGTGCACCAGGCGAACCTGGTAGTAAAAAATTTGGTAGCCCTTTACTGGTGAGGAACCTTGAGAGTCTACAAGAACTATTCTTGTGGGTGAGGAACCTTGAGAGTCTACCAGATTTATTCCTGTGGGTGAGGGTGCACATCCTTCATCTAAGGCAAGAGACCCCATCTGACGTTTGTATCACTGTTGGAAACTAATCAAGGGGAGAAGCCACCTAGTACTAAGGAGAAATTTTCTGAAAATTAAAACAATCAACAACTTGCCTCCAGTTGTGGATGCTTCAACACTGACGGTTTTCAAGAAGAGATTGGACAACCATTTTTCTGAAATGGTATAGGGTTCCCTTCTTGAGGAGGGGTTGGACTAGAAGACCTTTGAGGTCCCTTCTAACTCTGAGACTGTTAAACATAGAAACATAGAAGACTGATGGCAGAAAAAGACCTCATGGTCCATCTAGTCTGCCCTTATACCATTTCCTGTATTTTATCTTACAATGGATCTATGTTTATCCCAGGCATGTTTAAATTCAGTTACTGTGGATTTACCAACCACGTCTGCTGGAAGTTTGTTCCAAGGATCTACTACTCTTTCAGTAAAATAATATTTTCTCATGTTGCTTCTGACCTTTCCCCCAACTAACTTCAGATTGTGTCTCCTTGTTCTTGTGTTCACTTTCCTATTAAAAACACTTCTCTCCTGAAACTTATTTAACCCTTTAACATATTTAAATGTTTCGATCATGTCCCCCCTTTTCCTTCTGGTGCAAGAAGATGCAGAGGCAACGAGGAAGGAAAAGAACAGTCCAGATAGACCTCGTCTAAGCTCATCCCCAGTACAATCACTTCCTTGTTTCTGTCTTTGGTTTCTTGACATTCCACTCCGAGATACATTCTCCACCGATGCGTCATGAAAAAGCCAAACGAGCAGGAACTGGTGGCAGGGAGGACGGTGGCGCGGGGGGAGAGAGGAAGAACCCTCTCTTATTTCTTTAGAAGAAGACAAATGGCCCCACTGTCCTTTCCCACTGAGGAGGAGGAAGAGGCGGTGAAGTCCACGTGACCAGCTTGGTAGCTTTTGGTAGCCGAATATTTCTCTCAAGCTTTGCATTCACAGTGGCCCAAATTTGGTCCTGCAGCAAAACTTCCCATTGTTTGACAGCTGACGAGGCCACATTTTCAAACACAGACTGTTGCATTTTCAACTGATGCCGTGTCTGGGGGAGCAGGCTGCCAGCTGTGGCAGGCGGGCTCTGGAAAGAGGATTCTCAGCTGGTGGAAAACCAGATTTTGGTTGCTGTATAGTTAGATTTATTTATTTATTTATTTTGTCCAATACACAATGAGGGTGGGTATATATATATACCATATATAACAACCATTAACTCATCAGCATACCTCAGCTACATCAACGACCCTTCTCTGTGGCGTCCCCGGCCCTCTGGAACCAACTCCCCCCAGAGATTAGAATAGCCCCCACCCTTCTTGCCTTTCGTAAGCTTCTTAAAACCCACCTCTGTCGTCAGGCATGGGGGAATTAAGATATTCTTTCCCCCTAGGCTTCTACAATTTATGTATGGTACGTTTGTATGTATGATTGGTTTTAAAATAAGGGTTTTTAGCTACTTTAGTATTGGATTGTCGCATGTTGTTTTTACCACTGTTGTTAGCCGCCCCGAGTCTACCGAGAGGGGCGGCATACAAATCCAAGAAAATGAAATGAAATGAAACTATGGCTTATGCATTTTCTTTCAACATATTTCAGTGCAAATTGAGTGCTCGGGGGTGGAGCTCCATTTTCGCTACCCCACTGCTTTCGCCCCACCGTCCAGGCAGTAGCCTACCCCTGTTCCTCACCCACAAGAATAAATCTTGTAGACTTTTAAATCTTCACTCCTCCACTCGAAACAGAAACAGAATCCCCTACGAGACTAGGCTTTCAATCCTGGGCCTAGAAAGCTTAGAACTAAGACGCCTTAAACAAGATCTAAGTATTGCCCACAAGATCATATGCTGCAACGTCCTGCCTGTCGACGACTACTTCAACTTCAACCACAACAACACAAGAGCACACAACAGATTTAAACTTAATATTAACCACTCCAAATTTGACTGTAAAAAATATGCCTTCAGTAACCGAGTTGTCGAAGCATGGAACTCATTACCGGACTCCATAGTGTCATCCCCAAACCCCCAACACTTTACCCTTAGATTATCTACGGTTGACCTATCCAGATTCCTAAGAGGTCAGTAAGGGGCAAGTACAAGTGCAGTAGAGTGCCTTCCGTCCCCTGTCCTATTGCTCTCCTATATCTCCTATACTTTTCTTCTATTCCTATATCTCTTCTTCTATTCTTTCATTGATATGTTCTATTACTATACCTTCTTTTCTATTCTTTCTTAGATATATTTCACTATGAGTATCTCCTCTATAACCTTCATCATGTATTTTACTATGTGTATATATATATGTATACCCACTAAAACTCTCATTGTGTATTGGACAAAATAAATAGATAGATAGATAGATAGATAGATAGATAGATAGATAGATAGATAGATAGATAGATAGATAGATAGATAGACAGACTCTCAAGGATCTTCACACACAGGAATAAACCTGTTAGACTCTGAATAAATCTTGTAGACTCTCAAGGATCCTACAATAGTATATCTTGTAAACTCTCAAGGATCCTCACCCACAAGAAAAAAATCTGGTAGACTTTCAAGGATCCTCACCCACAGGAATAAATCTTGTAGACCCTCAAGGATCCTCACCTACAAGAATATATCTTGTAAATTCTCAAGGATCCTCACACACAGGAATAAATCTGGTAGACTCTCGAGGATACCCTGGCCCAACACTTGTCCTCTAATAATGGACCACACAAGTTACTTTCGTTGCCAAGAAGTCCAAACTGCGGTCCACCTTCACCAGAAACTCCCTTTGAATTAGACTGTCTACCTTGTTCTAATGCTTTTTACCATTTTATTGTTTTGTTTTGTTTTTAAAAAAGTAATTGTTTCGAATTGTGAGTTTCCCAGAGTTATTTGCTGAGACGGCTGGCTATAGATATCAAGTCCAATCAATTGATCAATAAACGAACATGCTGAAAAAACTTTGGAGTGGGATTTTATTTGTATTATAGGTGGGGGTCTTTTTTAAGGAAAAAAACCCCGCCGATAATGTTGTGGTTAGCTCTTGCCCCAAGGAATGTGGAGGTGGATGTGGGGGAAACATCCACATGCCACAGGCCTGTTTTACTCCCGATAGAATCTCCCGACGAAGGTTCCTCTGACGAAGGAAGCGTGAGTGACAGGGGAGAAGGGAGTTTGGCAGACAGCCCAGGAGGAGATCAATCATCCTTATCATCCCTGGATTCTGAACAAGAACTTATGACAGATCCACGCATGCGTAGAGTGATGCATAGGAGAGAACAACTAAAGGATTATTACAGGAGATAAGTGAGGCCACCTGTGGTTGGGTGGGGCTGCTGTAATTAGTGCTACAGATAACAAGAGCAGCGTGCTGGTTTAGCCTCGTGGAAGTTTATCTGATTCATAGCTTCGTCAAGATTGTGGTTTGCTGTTTCCTTGTTCAAGACTGTGTGTGGAATTTTTGGACTTTGGAATTGGACTCAATTTCCCAGTTACTGGGTGAGAAATTGGATTGCATTTAACCTGTGCCTTGTGTGTACCAGAAAATCCCTTTGACATTTAAAAAGGGAGTTGTTTCTGCTTTTCTGTTGATAAAGACCTTTTGTTTTCCTTCTAACGTGTGGTGTGTGTCTGTTTGGACTAATTACCCTGTAATTACCGGTGGTTGGGAGAACAGATAAGGGCAGGCGGCTATTGATAGGGAAGGTCTCTCTTGCAAGAATTTACAGCGGTTCCTTCATCCTATCCTTACCGCATCAATTACAGAAAGCAGGCTTTCCAGCCCCAAACCAATTGCTCTCTGAGCTTAATGGATGTACTTTAGCAGTGATTTTCTCTCTCTCTGCAGCAGATTGGATAAAAAGCATTCCAGAGCAGGTTTTGGTCTGAGAGATAAATAGAAACAGGGAGAGCAGGAAGGAATAACCCCAAGGAGCCTGTAAATATACCGAGAGGGGAGATAATTTCTCATTTATCCTGTTCTCTCCTGCAGGACTGGTATTCTAGTGCGTCCATAGACCACCTACCTTTTGCGTAGAAAGAGCATGGCTTGGTCCCTGGAACTACCCACCACCACAAATGACCCACTGTCTGCAAGGAATACAGTGGTACCTCTACTTACAAACTTAATTTTGTTCCGTGAGCAGGTTCTTAAGTAGAAAGGTTTGCAAGAATAAGCAATTTTCCCCCATAGGAATCAATGTAAAAGCAAATAATGTGTGCGATTGGGGAAACCACAGGGAGGCTGGAGGCCCTGTTTCCTCCCAGGAGATTCCTAGAGAGGCCCCACGGAGGCTTCTCCCCGCCTTTTCTGGCCCTTTTCCTCCCAGGAGATTCTTAGAGAGGCCCCACGGTGGCTTCTCCCCACCTTTTCCGGCCCTTTTCCTCCCAGGAGATTCCTAGAGATGCTCCATGGGGGCTTCTCCCTGCCTTTTCCGGCCCTGTTTCCTCCCAGGAGATTCCTAGAGAGGCCCCACGGAGGCTTCTCCCCACCTTTTCCAGCCCTGTTTCCTCCCAGGAGATTCCTAGAGAGGCCCCATGGATTTTCTTCTGTATTTACTATTGTAGTTTCTTTTTTCAAAGTGGAAAATTAATAAAAAATATTTTAAAAAGAAAAAGAAAGGAAACGACGCACCATTTTTATGGTGAGGTTTGGCTCCCAGACTTTCCGTTCTTCTTGGATTGTGTTCCTCAGCAACCTCCCAAAAAGAGGGGATTCCCTTGCGTGTGTAGTGCACAAGTACACACACTACCAAATTTTGCATCTCACAAGAGTCTGGAGGACAGAAGGAAAAGAGGGGACATGATCGAAACATTTAAATATGTTGAAGGGTTAAATAAGGTCCAGGAGGGAAGTGTTTTTAATAGGAAAGTGAAGACAAGAACAAGGGGACACAATCTGAAGTTAGTTGGGGGAAAGATCAAAAGCAACGTGAGAAAATATTATTTCACTGAAAGAGTAGTAGATGCTTGGAACAAAATTCCAGCAGACGTGGTTGGTAAATCCACAGTCACTGAATTTAAACATGCCTGGGATAAACATATATCCATTGTAAGATAAAATACAGGAAATAGTATAAGGGCAGACTAGATGGACCATGGGGTCTTTTTCTGCCGTCAGTCTTCTATGTTTCTATGTTTCTAAGAATGGCAGAATTGTATTTTGCCAAAAAAAAAACAACAACAACCCACCAGCGTTTTTGCAAAGAAGATTGGATTGGGCCAAGGCATCAAGGACCAGATTTTGCCCTGAGTGAGACCTTCGTCTCACAAAAGTGAATTCAGAACCTTCTTTCAACGCTTTCTTCCAGCACATTTATTTTTTATTTATTTTATTTATTAGATTTGTATGCCGCCCCTCTCCGAGGACTCGGAGTGGCTCCCAACAACAATACAGTACACCATGTACAAATCTAGTGTTAAAAACAATTAAGAACCCTTATTATAAAAAGTAAACAATCATACAACCTAACAGACCATACATAAACCATAATAGCTAAGGGTATATCAGTTTCCCCATGCCTGGCGACAAAGGTGGGTCTTCAGAAGCTTTCGAAAGGCAAGGAGGGTGGGGGCGGACCTAATCCCTGGGGGGGGGGAGTTGATTCCAGAGGGCTGGGGCTGCCACAGAGAAGGCTCTTATTTATTTTATATATTTTATTTATTTATTGGATTTGTATGCCGCCCCTCTCCACAGACTCGGGGCGGCTAACAACAATGATAAAAAACAGCATGTAGAAATCCAATTAATAAAACAACTAAAAACCCTTATAATAAAACCAAACATACACACAAACATACCATGCATAACTTGTAATGGCCTAGGGGGAAGGAATATCTCAACTCCCCCATGCCTGGTGGCATAAATGAGTCTTGAGTAGTTTACGAAAGACAGGGAGGGTGGGGGCAGTTCTAATCTCCGAGGGGAGTTAATTCCAGAGGGCCGGGGCTGCCACAGAGAAGGCTCTTCCCCTGGGTCCAGCCAGATGGCATTGTTTAGTCGACAGGACCCGGAGAAAGCCAACTCTGTGGGATCTAATCGGTCGCTGGGATTCGTGCGGCAGAAGGCGGTCCCGAAGATATTCTGGTTTGGAGGAGGAGAAGGAGGGGAGGGAAAAGGCAACAAGATGCTTATGTGTATTGATTCTGGTGCAACCGTAGCCATCTGCCATCTGTTACCCAAACAAGACAGAAAATCGATTTTGCACTACATCAGCTCTACCCAGAAAAAAATAAAAGAAAGCAAAAATAATAAAAGAAAGGGGGGGGGAATATTTGCCTTGGAAAAGGAGGCGGGGTGGGGTGACAGACGATGAGTCAATTGTGTCCTTCGGCAGGGCCCTCCTTTCTTATCGGAAAAGGCTGCAGAAGAAGAAGGCATCTTGGTTGACCGCCCAGACAATGGACGTTTCTACCGATTTTGGAAGCAAACACATCCAGCCATGAGGAAGATTATCTATCTATCCATCCATCCATCCATCCATCCATCCATCCATCCATCCATCCATCCATCCATCCATCCATCTATCTTATCTATCTATCTATCTATCTATCTATCTATCTATCTATCTATCTATCTATCTATCTACTTACCTATCTATCTATCTATCATCTATCTATCTATCTATCTATCTACTTACCTATCTATCTATCTATCTATCTATCTATCTACAGTATCTATCTATCTATCTATCTATCTATCTATCTATCTATCTATCTATCTATCTATCTATCTATCTATCTATCTATCTATCTATTGGATTTGTATGCCGCCCCTCTCCGGAGACTCGGAGTGGCTAACAGCAACAATAAAACAGTGTACAATAGTAATCTAATATTAAAAACCCATTAATACAAAAACCAAACATACATACATACATACTGGCTTGACTACTGTAACGCTCTCTACATGGGGCTACCTTTGAAAAATGTTCGGAAACTTCAGATCGTGCAGAATGCAGCTGCGAGAGCAATCATGGGCTTTCCAAGATATGCCCATGTCACACCAACATTCCGCAGTCTGCATTGGTTGCTGATCAGTTTCCGGTCCCAATTCAAAGTGTTGGTTATGACCTATAAAGCCCTTCATGGCACCGGACCAGATTACCTCAGGGACCGCCTTCTGCTGCACGAATCCCAGCGACCAGTTAGGTCCCACAGAGTGGATCTTCTCCGGGTCCCGTCAACTAAGCAATGTCGCCTGGCGGGACCCAGGGGAAGAGCCTTCTCTGTGGCGGCCCCGGCCCTCTGGAACCAACTCCCCCCAGAGATTAGAACTGCCCCCACCCTCCTTGCCTTTCGTAAACAACTTAAAACCCACCTCTGCCGCCAGGCATGGGGGAATTGAGATACTCTTTCCCCCTAGGCCTTTACAATTCTATGCATGGTATGTATGTATGTATGTTTGGTTTTTATATTAATTGATTTTTAATCATCAATACCAAATTACTATTGTACACTGTTTTATTGTTGCTGTTAGCCGCCCCGAGTCTCTGGAGAGGGGCGGCATACAAATCCAATAAATAAATAAATAAATACATACATACCATGCATAGAATTGTAAAGGCCTAGGGGGAAAGAGGATCTCAATTCCCCCATGCCTGGTGGCAGAGGTGGGTTTTAAGCAGCTTACGAAAGGCAAGGAGGGTGGGGGCAATTCTAATCTCTGGGGGGAGTTGGTTCCAGAGGGCCGGGGCCGCCACAGAGAAGGCTCTTCCCCTGGGTCTTGCCAAATGACATTGTTTGGTTGACGGGACCCGGAGAAGACCCACTCTGAGGGACCTAACTGGTCGCTGGGATTCGTGCGGCAGAAGGCGGTCCCTGAGGTAATATGGTCCGGTGCCATGAAGGGCTTTATAGGTCATAACCAACACTTTGAATTGGGACCGGAAACTGATCGGCAACCAATGCAGACTGCGGAGTGTTGGTGTAACATGGGCATATTTAGAGAAGCCCACGATTGCTCTCGCAGCTGCATTCTGCACGATCTGAAGTTTCCGAACACTTTTCAAAGGTAGCCCCATGTAGAGAGCATTACAGTAGTCGAGCCTTGAGGTGATGAGGGCATGAGTGACTGTGAGCAGTGAGTCCCGGTCCAAGTAGGGCCGCAACTGGTGCAAAAAGGCCTGGACTTCATTAAGAATGGTGATCAGAACAAAAATGCTGCATTTGTTTCTTTGTTGAGCCTCCTGCCAGAGCAGTGGTTCTCAGCCTTTCCAATGCCGCAACCCCTTAATACAGTTCCTCGTGTTGGGGTGACCCCCAACCATAAGTCAAGCGCCAATTCTCCCAACGGAGCTTTAAGCTGATTGGCAGGAAGGTCAAAGAGACACCCCCACTGTAAACACCTATTGGTTGGATTGCAAAAATATGTCCCCAGGCGCCAGAATAGAAGCTTTAGTTCTTAACACCAGGGGAAATTTGTCTTTTTCCATGGTCTTAAGCGACCCCTGTGAAATGGTCGTTCGACCCCAAAAGGAGTCCTGACCCCCAGATTGAGAACCACTGTGTTAGAGAGACATGATTTCTGCAAGATATTAACCACCACCATCCCAATAGGAAAAATCTTCAGGAGAAACTCATTTAGCCACAAGGACTATTGGGAATAAACATCAGCTTCTCTTTTATATATAATAATAATAATAATAATAATAATAATAATAATAATAATAATAATTTATTAGATTTGTATGCCGCCCCTCTCTTTCTATTTGTTGTTATTGGTTGCAAAGTCATTTTTGACCAATCGCAACCCCATGGACAGTTCTACAGAGGAATTATTGAGTGTCATCTGCACCTCTATAACTGTCTGGTTTGGTTCTGCGACCCAGCAAGACCGACATAGACTTCAGAGGAGAATCAGAACTGCAGAGAAAACAATGGCTGCCAACCTGCCTTCCATTGAGGACCGGTATACTGCACGGGTCCATAAGAGGGCTGTGAAAATATTTACTGACCCCTCACATCTCTGACATAAACTGCTTCAACGCCTACCCTCAAAACGTCTCTACACAGCACTGCACACCAAAACAACTACACACAAGAACTGTTTTTTCCCCGAACGCCATCACTCTGCTAAACAAATAATTTGTAATGCTGTTTGGTTTTTAATTATGATAGGGTTTTTAGTTTTTTAATATTAGATTTGTGCCATTATAATATTGTTTTTATCATTGTTGTGAGCCGCCCTGAGTCTTCGGAAAGGGGCGGCATACAAATCTAATAAATTATTATTATTATTATTATTATTATTATTATTATTATTATTATTTCAATTCAATTCAATTCAATTCAATTTATTAGATTTGTATGCCGCCCCTCTCCGTAGACTCGGGGCGGCTCACAACAATAATAACACAATATATAACAAATCTAATAATCAAAAGTCATTAAAAAACCCTTATTAAAAAGAAAACATACACACAAACATACCATGCATAAACTGTATAGGCCCGAGGGAGATGTCTCGGTTTCCCCATGCCTGGCAGCAGAGGTGGGTTTTAAGAAGTTTACAAAAGACAAGGAGGGTGGGGGCAATTCTAATCTCCAGGGGAAGCTGGTTCCAGAGGGTCGGGGCCACCACAGAGAAGGCTCTTCCCCTGCGTCCCACCAGACGACATTGTTTCGTCGACGGGACCCGGAGAAGGGCAACTCTGTGGGACCTAACCGGTCGCTGGGATTCGTGCGGCAGAAGGCGGTCTCGCAGATATCCTGGTCCGACACTATCAAACTATTTACTAAGCCTGCACTTCTATTTCTACTAGTTTTCTCTCATCATTCCCATCACCCATCTCCTCCCACTTAGGACTGTATGACTGTAACTTGTTGCTTGTATCCTCAAGAGTTTTATTAATACAGTATTGATTGTTTCCTCGTTGCTTATTTGACCCCCTATGACAATCCTTAAGTGTTGCACCTCATTATTCTTGGGTGTCCAATCACACTGGGCCAATAAAGAATTCTATTCCATTCTCGAATACAGCTCATCTGTCTGGAACCCACACCACATCTCAGACATCAACACTCTCGAAAACGTCCAAAGATACTTCACCAGAAGAGCCCTTCACTCCTCCACTCGAAACAGAATATCCTACGAAAATAGACTAACAATCCTGGGCCTAGAAAGCTTAGAATTGCGGCGCCTAAAACACCATTTAAGTACTGTATTGCCCACAAGATCATATGCTGCAATGTCCTTCCGGTCAACGACTACTTCACCTTCAACCGCAACAACACAAGAGCATGCAACAGATTCAAACTTAATATTAACCGCTCCAAACTTGACTGTAAAAAATATGACATCAACACTCTCAAAAACGTCCAAAGATACTTCACCAGAAGAGCCCTTCACTCCTCCACTCGATACAGAATACCTTACGAAAATAGACTAACTATCCTGGGTCTAGAAAGCCTAGAACTGCGGCGCCTAAAACACGATTTAAGTATTGCCCACAAGATCATATGCTGCAACGTCCTTCCGGTCAACGACTACTTCAGCTTCAACCGCAACAACACAAGAGCACTCAACAGATTCAAACTTAATATTAACCGCTCCAAACTTGACTGTAAAAAATATGACTTTAACAATCGAGTTGTCGAAGCGTGGAACTCATTACCGGACTCAATAGTGTCAACCCCTAACCCCCAACATTTCTCCCTTAGACTCTCCACGATTGACCTCTCCAGGTTGGGGCGTATATAAGTGCACTGATGTGCCTATTGTCCCCTGTCCAATTGTCTTTCCTTATCTCATATATTATATATATTCTCTCCTTATCTCTTATATCATATATATTCTCTCCCTCCCATCTACTTCTCTTCTTTTTACTGTCTATCGTTATATATATTACTTAATGTCTATTCTCTTCCATATGTATTCTATATTGGACAAAGAATAAATAAGTAAAAATAAATAAATAAATAAATTCTCCCCTCCACCCATTTTGCTTTCTCAAGAACGTCTGAAGGCCACCTGCAATTTGCAACTGCAGCCTGAAGATGGCAAAACAACCCCATGTTGTTTAATTTCATGCAAATCAGGATGTGCGCTTATAGTTAAGAGATCTGTGTCAGCAAAGGCTGCCAATTAGAGATGGCTGGGGTGTGTTTCTTTATTTATTTGTTCATTTGTTTGGCAAACCTTAGGATGACTACCGATGCCGTAAGGATCAGGGTTTTACCCAGTGAATGGGGGCTTGTTTTCGACACTAGTGGTGCACCCTCGATGGCCCAAGCGGGCACGCCTGTGTCTGGTGGGCACGCCCATCGGTGTGTGATTTGGCTTCTGCGCATACACAGCAAGCAAAATCTTATATGTGCAAGTGAGATTTCGGCGATTTTCGCTGACAATTTTGTTTCCGCGCATCTAGAAACATAGAACTATAGAAACATAGAAGATTGATGGCATAAAAAGATCTCATGGTCCATCTAGTCTGCCCTTATACTATTTCCTGTATTTTATCTTAGGATGGATCTATGTTTATGCCAGGCATGTTTCAATTCAGTCCCTGTGGATTTACCAACCACGTCTGCTGGAAGTTTGTTCCAAGCATCTGCTACACTTTCATCAAAATTATATTTTCTCACGTTGCTTCTGATGTTTCCCGCAACTAACCTCAGATTGTGCCCCCTTGTTCTTGTGTTGACTTTCCTATTAAAAACACTTCCCTCCTGAACCTGATTTAACATACTTTAACATACTTAAAAGCAGACAGAGACTGAGATATTTTGAGCCTTGTTCGTTGTCTTTTTATCTTTTCCCCCCCCTCCTTTTACCGGCTGCCCTGATTACTCCATTTTTATGTTTGTCGGCGCGGCACGCGAGAGGGATAATTTGTATTCCACGGATTAAACAGGTGGTGTTAAATTATTAAGGGCCTGATTCATAAAGGCATCACAGATACCATTTGCAGGTGGGTTTTTGAATTCCACTCTCTTTCTTGCTTCTTGGTGGCACCGGCTGGGTTTTGAAGAAGCCGCTGCCTCCTTGGACATTCAAGCAAGCAAGGGATGGACCTGGGATGTTAAGAAAATTCCAACCCAGTCGGACGAGGGTTTCCGGAGAATTAATTCTCTCCTTTTTATTTCAACTGAGCGAGCCTGCAGATCCTGGGGAAGAGACATTCGAGGGGAATTGACAGTCATGAAAACATGAGAAGGGTTTGCTTTCTTACCTGCAAAAAGGATGTTGAGACTCTGGAAAAAGTGCAGAGAAGAGCAACAAAGATGATTAGGGGACTGGAGGCTAAAACATATGAAGAACGGTTGCAAAAACTGGGCTAGTTTAATGAAAAGGACCAAGGGAGACAAGATAGCAGTCTTCCAATAGCTCAGGGGTGGCCACAAAGAAGAGGGAGTCAACCTATTCTCCAAAGCACCAGAGAGTAGAACAAGAAGCAATGGGTGGAAGCTAAACAAGGAGAGAAGCAACTTAGAGCTATCTATTATATTATCTATTATAGACAAATTCCTTGTGTGTCCAATCACACTTGGCTAATACAATTCTATTCTATTCTATTCCTGTCTGTCTGTTTGTCTCTCTCTCTCTCTATCTGCATCTGTCTGTCTGTCTGTCTGTCTGTCTATCTCTCTCTCTCTATCATCTATCTATTTATCTCTATCTATCTATCTATCTATCTATCTCTATCTATCTATCTATCTATCATCTATCTCTCTATCTCTCTCCATCTATCTATCTATCTATCTATCTATCTATCATCTATCTATCTATCTATCACTTATCTCTCTCTCTCTCTCTATCTATCTATCATCTCTCTATCTATATATATCTCTCTCTCTCTATCTCTATAGCTATCTATCTATCTATCTCTATGTCTATCTATCTATCTATCTATCTATCATCTCTCTCTCTCTCTCTCTCTCTCTCTCTCTATATATATATATATATATATATATATATATATATATATATATATATATATATATGTTAAATGTTTTTTAGCTGGAATTTTAAAATTATCTATCTATCTATCTATCTATCTATCTATCTATCTATCTATCTATCTATCTATCTATCTATCTATCTTAACTTATATGCTGCTGTACTCCCAGAGAAGTCTGGGCAGCATACTACCAAATATACAAAAATGCAATATAAAAGCCCCTAAACAGCAGTGCAAAACAATTTAAAACCAGCAATGAACAATTAAAACAGTTTAAAAAACATGCATGTCATTCTTGCTTGGATCCCAATGGCCTGCCCTATGATCAACAATCTCAAGCCTGCCGGAAAAGCCAAGTCTTCACTTACAAGTGACCGAATTTTGATCAGGTGACCCTAGGAATGGCACAACGGTCATAATAAGTGTGAAAAACGGTTGTGAAGCACCTTTTTCAGTGCCACTAAACAAACTCTGGTAAATTGAGGGCTACCTGGGCTAGACATGACAAACATGTACCCAAAGTAGTCGCTATTGAGATCAAACCTAATATTTGTGATATACTACTTCATAAGGGGGGAAAAAGAACGACTGCATTGCGCAAACAAAATTTTAAAAAAGGTTTTGCTTAGATAACATACAGAGGGAGAGGGCTGAGGTCCATCTACCATCCAAATTAAGAAGTAAAATTACCAACTAACAAGACCGACACAGACTTCAGAGGATAATCAGAACTGCAGCAGAAAAAAACAATGGCTGCCAACTTGCCTTCCATTGAGGACCTGTACACTGCACGAGTCAAAAAGAGTGCGGGGAAAATTTACTGACCCTTCACATCCTGGACATAAACTGTTTCAACTCCTACCCTCAAAACTTCGCTACTACACACCAAGACAACTAGACACAAGAACAGGTTTTTTTCCTGAAGTGCCATCACTCTGCTAAACCAATAATTCCCTCAACACTGTCAAACTATTCACTAAGCCTGCACTATTAATCTTCAAACCATTCCCATCAGCCATCTCATCGCACAAATGACTGTATGATTGTAACTTTGTTGTTTGTATCCTTAGTATTTATATTGGCTGTTAATGTGATTTGATTGCTCATTTATACCCTATGACTAAGTGTTGTATCGTGTGATTCTTGACAAGTGAATCTTGTCTTTTTATGTACACTGAGAGCATCTGCACCAAAGACAAATTCCTTTTGTGTCCAATCACACCTGGCCAATAAAGAACTCTAATCCTAATTCAAGATACAAAAGAATAGTCAGGGAGCAACACTATATATTTAAGTGATAGTAAAAAAAAAAAGCATGAAAGAACAGTAGCCAATTTGCTGATTTTGTACTTTTCTCCTTTTTTAATGCTTCCATGTAGAGATAGATAGATAGATAGATAGGTAGGTAGGTAGGTAGGTAGGTAGAAAGAAAGATAGGTAGATAGGTAGGTAGAGATAGATAGATAGTTAGGTAGGTGGGTAGATAGGTAGGTAGTTAGAGATAGATAGATAGATAGATAGATAGATAGATAGGTAGGTAGGTAGGTAGAGATAGATAGATAGATAGATAGAAAGGTAGGTAGGTAGGTAGGTAGGTAGAGATAGATAGATACTGTAGATAGATAGATAGGAAGGTAGATAGGTAGGTAGGTAGAGATAGATAGATAGTTAGGTAGGTAGGTAGATCGATAGGTAGGTAGGTAGGTAGAGATAGATAGATAGATAGATAGGTAGAGATAGATAGATAGGTAGATAGGAAGGTAGATAGGTAGGTAGAGATAGATCAATAGGTAGGTAGGTAGATCGATAGGTAGGTAGGTAGGTAGGTAGGTAGGTAGAGATAGATAGATAGATAGATAGGTAGAGATAGATAGATAGATAGATAGATAGATAGAAAGGTAGGTAGGTAGGTAGGTAGAGATAGATAGATATAGATAGATAGGTAGATCGATAGGTAGGTAGGTAGAGATAGATAGATAGATAGATAGATAGATAGATAGATAGATAGATAGATAGATAGGAAGGTAGATAGATAGGTAGGTAGGTAGATGATAAATAGAGATAGATAGATAGATAGATAGATAGGAAGGTAGGTAGGTAGGTAGATGATAGATAGATAGATAGATAGATAGATAGATAGATAGATAGATAGATAGATAGATAATAGCAATATGTAAGCCAAAAAGTAGTATTTGTGCCATTTCAAGGGCTAATTGTGAGGGCTTGGCATGTATGCTTGTCTGATTGGACAGTTTGTCAAGGGTTTTTATTGTTAGTATACGTTTTTTTTTTACTGTTTTTACTATCTTTGACTTATTTAACACTGTATTGTATTAACTAATTGTTGTATGATGCCTTGAGTCCCAATCGGATTGGGCGACATAGAAGTCAAATGAATAAATAAATAAAATAAATAATACTACATTCTCACCATTCATTCTGACGTGAGTAAAGGGTTGTTTGTTTTGTCACACTAAATCTTTCCATTCCTTGCAATTCCTGCTCTGGGGCTGCACCCCTCAAATGCTGCTCCTTATACAGTAGTCCCTCACCTATCACTGGTGTTACGTTCCAGACCTGGCCGCGATAGGTGAAATCCGCGATGGGGAATTTCTCCTCCTTCCCAGATCTTTCTACAATCCCAAGCACACCACCGCTACCGCCAACCACTAAGCGCGCCTCCAAAGACTGCCTTCTTGGCACTGGCGAGGCGGGTTGAACGAGGGGACGGGCCTCCGCCGGAGCTCAGTCCCCACCCCGCTCATCATTCGCCCAGCCGCGGGCTGGTTGGCTTGTCCTGTATCTGTGCCAACGCTGACTTCAAAACCCGCGATGAAGTGAAGCCGTGGTGGGTGAAGCGCGATATAGCGAGGGACTACTGTATTCTTATAACCCAAGCCCGTTTCCTTTCTGGCTTTGATGAGAGCTCTGGAGCTGCTTAAAACTGCTCCAAAAGTGACATTTTATGGATTTATTTTAAGGGGCGTGTGGGAAAGAGTTTACCTCTTCCAATAAGGGACTAGAAGTGAGCATAAAATTTTGTGCGCGTGGAAACATAAAACAGAACCTATTAGTCCACATGTCACCTAAGTTATTTTTCTTCGCCTCTCAAATCAATTCTAATGTTTTGGGGTTTTTCCCATAGTAAAAAGCAGAAAGCTAAGAAAACCACGTATCCCTTTCCCTGGAAGGTCCTGGGAAGGACGAATAGAATAGAATTGAATTGGCCAAGAGCGATTGGACACACAAGGAATTTGTCTTTGGTGTAGTGTTCCCTCGATTTTCACGGGTTCGAACTTCGCGAATAGCCTATACCACGGTTTTTAAAAAAATATTAATTAAAAAATACTTCGATGTTTTTTCCCTATACCACGCTTTTTGCCACCTGATGATGTCATATGTCATCGTCAAACTAATAATTTTTGCAAATAACAAAAAAAAATAATTATTGTTAATAAATAATTATGTTTATAAATATTAGGATCACTAAGTGTCTTATTCAATGGTGAGTACCAGTAATAATGATGAGTAAATGGTTGTTAAGGGAATGGGAAATGGTAATTTAGGGGTTTAAAGTGTTAAGGGAAGGCTTGTGATACTGTTCATAGCCAAAAATAGTGTATTTACTTCTGCATCTCTACTTCGCGAAAATTCGACTTTCGCGGGCGGTCTCGGAACGCATCCCCCGCGGAAATCGAGGGAACACTGTATATACTCTGTGTACATAAAAGGAAAGGGTGGGAGGAGGAAGAAGAGGACAGTCGCTGCCAAAGGAAGGAGGTTAGGTGAGGGGAATTTTAAAAATGCAAAACTTTTAAGTTTTTTAAAAAAGAGGGACTCTGAGGCAATGAGGAGCACGCGCCTCCCATATACCTGGCGTGAGGCTGCCCCCCATACACTGCGCCAGAGAGAGAAATCCAGGCGGGTGAGAGGGCGGAACCTTCCAGTCCTTTGACCAAAAGGCGGCTGCTGCTGTTGCTACCTGCTTCCTCCCCATGCTGAAGGGCTCCCCTCTCCTCTCCCTCGCTTGCTTTGTAGCTTGCGCCTTTCCTTCAAAGATGTATTTATCAAGAATCATGAGGGACAACACTTAATGATTGTAATTTTCTTGCTGTCTCTTCTGCCAGTCACCCACAAGCTTCTCCATCACTTCATTTGATGGTTTTTGGAGTCCCACTTCAGGCAACCCTGGGACCAAAATGTCCTTTCTTAAGCGAATTAAGTCAAAGTAGAAGGATGTTCCTTTCTCAAAAACACTGCAGACCCCCACTCAACAAGGGCGCTGAACGGAGTTGAAGACCCCGGCAAACACAATAGTAAATCCAGCCTGGGAGTACGTCCATGGAGTTTCTGTCATCCAGGTCATGGTTGACCCAAAGGTGCTTTTTCAAAGAGGCAACTCAAGACTTTCCTGTTTTTTCTGTGAAGAGGTTTTGCTTCTCATCCCAAAAGCATCCTCGGCTTTGAGAGCAGCAGCTTCCAGTAGAAGCCGAAGAAGCTTCTCGGATGAGAAGCGAAACCTCTTCGCAGAAAAACCAGAAAACAAGGGCCTTCTCCCTCACCTTGGGTGTCCCATAACGTATGGTATGCTTGTATGGTTTTTTACATGATGGGTTTTTAGATGCTTTAATTATTAGATTTGTTACACTATATATTTTTTATTATTGTTGTGAGCCGTTCCGAGTCTACGGACAGGGGTGGCACACAAATCTAATTATTATTATTATTATTAAATTATAACCAGCGAACTACCAGGACGAGTCATTGTGGGGGAAAGAGAAGAAAAAAACGCCATGAGAATTGAAACACGAGACAAAAAAAAAGGCACATTTTAATATTTACAAAGCATAGCATTTGGGCCAGGAACGCACCCCACACATCTATAGAAATTCTCTGCTCTTCCCTTTTGCTTGGGTCACCCTACAGCTTTGCAAAATGGCGGCTCGCACCCCGGTTTTTTTAAGTATTTCCCTCAGCTTTTGATATTGGTTCAAGTATAAAGATTCAAATTTGCATAGTGTCTTTGATCAGCAAAGCGCCTCAGGCGGCCATCTTGTCTCGGCTCAACGGCCCATCCCGATCGCCCCTCGCGAGGTTTCGGCCGCCATCGTCCTTATCTTTTAGCTGCGGCTCGAAAAGAATAAAACCTCAGGTTTGTTTTTTTTTTAAAGCAGGAACTCTTAGAATATTGTCAAGAAAGTTTTAAAAATGTAATACTGTTTATTTTTGCTTCAAAAACATTTTTCAGCATTCTAAACATACAAAAAAAACCAACGTAAATGTTTGTTTGCAAATTTTTTCTCCCTTTCTCTTCCTGTTTTTCTTTTTAAATACAGAGGCGTTTTTTAACTCTTCTGCACCTTCCCCCTCAATTCTCACTTTTAAAAGCGGACGGTGGAAGGAGACTTTTACAGCTCTGGTTAGGGGGGGAAAGAACTACCCCGCTTTAAAACGAAAAGGAAAAAACGAAAAGGGAAAAAAAAAAAAGAATTCATAACAATTTTTTTATCTTTTTATCTCATGCCGGCTGAATTCCCCCTCCCTTTCCCCGTTCTTTCAACAACTAAGAATGGCCGCAGAAATGCTATTTCACTATATACAGAAAGACAACTTTTAAGCTAAATGTACGCTCACTGTAGTGTAAATTAGATCTACTTTCGTGGTGCACGCTTTGAGATATGGCTTTTTCGCAAGGGGAGGGGGGGAAATAACCACACAAAAGAGGCTTTCACCCCCCCAACACCCCACTTAAAAGCCGTCCCCCCCGCCTCCCCCTTCTCGGGGGGCTCATCAAAGCATGAACTACAAGAATTTGTCTAGTTTTTACAAACTATAGATATGTACAGTTTATAACCCAGGATTTTTCTAGCCAATAACCATATAGTTAAACACCACCTTACAAATTAAAAAATAAGATGCTTGAAACATTTTTAAATGCTTTGTTACACCGACAGGAAAAAAGTGCACAGAGTTAGGAGAACACATTTTAAGTTTCCATTTTTCGTTTCTTTCTCTTCCTTTTTGTTTTTAAAAATGTTTGGAAATATGTACAACTTTGTTACACAGTCGGGAACCCCAGAAGAGGCTCCCTAGCTACTGAATGTAAACCAGGTTAAACAATGGTGGTTTTTTTGTTGTTTCCCGCTTTCTGCATTTTTCCTTAAAAGAGCGTTTTTATTTATTGACTTCCAAAAAGGCTACACAGTAGATTGTGATCGAAAAAACCAATTTTTTGGGGGGTGGTAAATCTTAATAAAGGACAAATAAGGAGGCGCCCTTCTCAAAGCGAGAGGTGTGCCGGATTATTATTATTTTTTCTCTATTCCGAATGGTGCTTCCCCTACTCTATGGTATTCACATGGAAACAAGGATTATACAACAGTTTTTCATTCGTCGTCTTCCTCTTCCTCCTCCTCCTCATCTTCCTCATCCTCTTCGTCTTCCTCCTCCTCTACTTTTTTCCGGGCTGCTGCGGCGGTTTTAGCCGCTGCGCTCTTCGCGCCATCAAATTTGCCTTTAGACTTGTAATCTGCAACATCCTGTAATATTCAAACAGAGAAAGTTTAGTTTGCCTTCTGCAGCAACAACACCTCGCTGGCTTTTAACGGAGTCGGAAGGGATCTTGTAGGTCATCTAGTCCAACCCCCACACACAAGCAAGAGACCCTGTACCACTGCTGACAGGTGACAGTCCAATCCCTTCTTGAAGGACTCCAGTGATGAAGCTCCTACAACTTCTGAAGGCAACATCTGCTCCACTGGTTGATTGTTCTCACTGTCAGAAAATTCCTCATTGCTACGTTGATTATTTCCTTGATCAATTTCCATCCATTATTCCTTGACTGGCCTTCAAAAATGGCTTTGAAAAATATCCTGAGCCCTTCTTCATGGTAGCCCCTCAAATATTGAAACCCTGGTTATCATGTCTCCCCTGGTCCTTCTCTTCACTAGAGTAACCATGTTCCTGCAACCTTTCTTTGTATGTTTTGGCCTCCAGTCCCTTAATCATCCTGGTTGCTCTTCTCGTCTTCAGAGAGGGGTGGCATACAAATCTATTATTATTATTATTATTATTATTATTATTATTATTATTATTATTATTATTATTCTAGAATCTCAACATCTTTTCAATAACGAGATGACCAAAACTGGATGCAGGATTCTAGCTGTTGTGGTTAGCTCTGGCCCAGCTCATGCCCCAAGAATTGTGGATGTGGGGGAGACATCCACATGCTGCAGGCCTGTTTTGCCCCCGGTTGAATCTGCTGATGAAGGCTCCTCTGACCAAGAAGACATGAGTGACAGGGAGGAGGAGAGTGTGGCAGACAGCTCAGAAGGAGATCAATTCTCTAGCTCCTCCTTGGATTCAGAACAAGAGTTAATGATACAGCCACCCATGCGGAGAGCGATGCATAGGCAGCAACAACTGAGAGATTATTATCAAAGAAAATGAGGCCACCTGTGGTTGGGTGGGGCTGTGGTCATTAGTGAGGCTGCTATAAAGAGTAGCCTGTGGGTTTGGCCATTGTGGAGGATTATCTGATCGTTGTGTTTCGTGGCTGCTTTACTGACTTGTACTTTTTGTGTGCTGATTTTCCCCCGCTTTGAAACTAAACCAGAGCAAAGTGTGTTTCACTTTTTGAAAGAAGGACTCACAGCTGCAAGCTAAGTATCACAAAACTGATAAGGGACTTGTACAAATTACCAGTTTGTTTGGAGACGAGGGCTCTTTGCTATACCAAAAGAGGGCTTGGTTTAAGTGAATTTTCGTTATAAAGAACATTGTTTTGAATTTTCAAACGTGTGTGTGTCTGAAATTTGTACCTGTGAATTTTTGGGAGGATTCTACCAGAGAGCCCGACAGAACACTAGGTAGGGTCACACTAAGGCTTTATAGAATGGTATTAGTACTTCCTTTGATCTTGACTGTATCCCTGCTAATGCAGTTTAGAATTGCATTGGGTTTTTTGTTTTGCTGCTGCTGCACACTTCTGGCTCATATTCTGCTGGTTGTCCACCAAGATTCCTCTGAGAGTTACTGCTATTAAGCCTAATTAAATCTGGGTTTAAATGGCCGAGCCAAGGCATGGCTGGTTTATTTACAAACTTTTATTCGCTGCATTCAAATTGCCTGAATTTGGAAATGGAAGGACGCTTCCGATTCCCACAAATGGATGGAGTTGGCAGAGGATGGTTAAATGCATTGCTTAAAAGAAAACACAAACACAATACTTTTTGTTTCCACTTGGACTTTGTGCTTGAGGTTTTAGAATTTAGAAAATAGAGCTGGAAGGGACCTTGGAGGTATTCTAGTCCATCCCTCTGCTCAAGCAGGAGAACCTATAAAATTTCAGAACTAATAACTGTCTAGTCCCTAAAAACCTCCAGTGTTTTAGCACTCACAATTTTTGGTGGCAAGCTGTTCCACTGGTTAATTGTCCTCCCTGTTAAGAAGTTTCTCTTTAATTCCAGATTACTTCAATCCTTGATGAGTTTCCATCCAATTTTTTTGGCCGGCCCTTCAGGGCTTATTTGTGGCAGCCTCTCAAATATTGGAAGACTGCTATCTATGTCACCCTTAAAGTCTTTTTTAGACTAGGCAAACCCAAAACCTGCATTTCATGATTAGATAGGTTTCTTGTTATAGAAATGGCTGGTTTATGCTACTATGTAAAAGTGAAAAGTTGAGGTTTGATGCTATTATCTTAATCCACTGCACCAAATGGATTTGGAAATCTATGCCTTCTTTCTTTTTCCCCTCTCCCTCATTTTCCCAATGTTTTCTTTTCAATTTTGTATTATAAACAAATAAAAATACCCTTGAATTTGCTCCGGATGCCAGAAACCAATGCTTGCCAGCCACGCGCTAATCAGAGTTTCTGCTAACTATCTAACCCAAAATAAAACTTAGAAAAAATGCAAAAGATATTTAGAAAGTTGTACTTCCCAAGAACTTTAGGGTTTCCGCTTGTTCTGTCAACACAATTATCCTTAAACCATGCCACAGATTCCTTGTTGTTTTTACAACAGATGACTGCTTTTTAAAAGCACATTTAAGGGCTTAATTCTTTTAGCAGAACTCGGGAGGCAAAAAAAATGGTCCATCATATATCAAAAACACATTCCTGTCTTCACTAAATTTAGGGAGTAAAAAAAGAGTCTGTTAAAGGTTAGAAATTCATCCCATGACTTGCCCGAAAGCTTCTTACATGGGTTGAGTTAAAACATTTCTGATTTAGTGTGGGGAAAAAACCCATGCATCTGTTGGGACACTTGGCTAAAGATTAGAGGAACACTAATTCTTGCAAAAAATGGGTCCATTTTTTGCAAAAGTAGAGGACATGGGGGCGGGGCTTCGGGAGGCCAAAAATGTCTATATTTAGGGTACAAGATGCACAGACATTTACATCCTTTTACAGGGGAAAGGTGCATCTTATACTCCAAAAATATGGTAATTAACTTGGCTTGCACATCTTAGCTGGGGTGTGGTTTCTTCCTCAATTGTTTTGTCTGCTGCTGCTGCTTCTTGTGTAAGTGCTGGCAATTGGAATTCGCTCCAGGCTACTCCAAAGTTGCACCAAGGAGGAAACAATATCCCAATCAAGAAGCCACACCTCAACCCAGATAACTTTCCCCATTGCACTGACTATGCTACCCAAGCAGGTAGTGAAAAGTCTGCAGGAAACACCCAAAAAATACCAAGAGCCCAACCCTCTCATTGGCTCATGAGGGAAAAAACAGAATACAAACCCCAATAAATGCCAGTTCAGAGCAGCTTTTAAAAAATTACTCAGTACTTCCTGGGGGGGATTTATTTATTTTGTATAAATATTTATTTATTTATATATGTGTGTATACACACATATATACACATACTGCTCAAAAAAAATAAAAGGAACACTCAAAACAGCACATCCTAGATCTGAATGAATGAAATATTCTCATTGAATACTTTGTTCTACACAAAGTTGAATGTGCACCACAGCATGTGAAATTGATTGTCAATCAGTGTTGCTTCCTAAGTGGACAGTTTGATTTCCACAGAAGTTTGATTTACTTGGAGTTATATTCTGTTGTTTAAGTGTCCCCTTTATTTTTTTTTTAGCAGTGTGTGTGATGGCAGGAAAAGAGTGGGAACACCACAGTATAGATTAGTCCTATTTGCAATTTAGAATTTTTTTAATTAAAAAAATGAAAGATCTTGTTTGAAAGGATCTTTTTTTATTATTGTTGAATAATAATTGTTATTATTTGTTGAAATTTAGATTGGTTTCCCCCACTACCTCTCTGGATTTACCTGAATGGAATTATCGTGTCGCTTCTGAAACTAACAGTGCAGAGAAGTTGCACCATGGAAGTCTTAATTTAAAAAACAAAATAAAACCATTGAAATGCCGGTTTACCATATATATAGGAGGCTGTATAGACCCTGAAACAGGCTTGGCTTGGATGCCTTTGTTAACCATCAAGACACATTCGTGTCCGACTCGAAACACTTTTTCCTCTGCTCCCCTTCTCCATATTGTACACGACCATTTGCCGCACACAACATAAGATTGTGATTCCAACAGAAGAGAATATTTGTCGTTCAGGGTTAATCGGTGGTCTCCTTGGTACTCTGAAAACATGGCAGCTTTCTTTCAGACATCTAATTACCCAACTAGTTAACATCATCAGTGCTAGAAGGGAATGGCGATTTATGGAACAGATGAGAAGAGAAGGGCTATGGATTCCTTGGTGCTCTCTTGTGAGCTTGGTGGTTTTCCTAAGCCATTTAGTTACCCAACTAGGTAACACCATCAGCGCTAGGAGAGAATGGGGGATTGTGGAGTGGAAGAGAAGGAGAGGAGCTGGTGCTCTGAGCTTGGTGGGGGGGTTTTTGCTAGACATTTAATTACCCAATTAGGTAACATCTTCAGTGCTAGAAGGGAATGGTGTTTGCTCTTATTCTTATAATGCCACTACTGGCTTAGTGGAATATTGACAATTCCTCAATTGGACTGTTGTATACTTGATGGTAAGCCCCTAGTATATAACGAGACAGCAAACCATACACCCTTCTAGTACTGATGATGTTACCTAGTATGGTAATGAGATGCCTACAAGAAAGCCATCAAGGACCCCAAAATATAGTGATTAAACCAGCATTGCACACACCTATTCTTAAGATTCGCTCCACAAAAGCAAGAATTGGATTGGCTTGTCTCAGCCTGGCCATCAACTTCTCTCCCTGTACCAAAACTACCCACAGGGTGTCCAGGGGGGGAAAGCATTTTGAAATTCCCTGAATCCCAGCGACCGATTAGGTCCCACAGAGTTGGCCTTCTCCGGGTCCCGTCGACTAAACAATGTCATTTGGCGGGTTTCCAGGGGAAGAGCCTTCTCTGTGGTGGCCCCGACCCTCTGGAACCAGCTCCCCCCGAGATTAGAACTGCCCCCACCCTCCTTGCCTTTCGTAAACTCCTTAAAACCCACCTCTGCCATTCAGATAACTTCCCCAGGCCTATACTGTTTATGTATGGTATGGGTTTTTAGCTTTATAATTATTGAATTTGTATTATATATTGTTTTCTGTTGCTGTGAGCCGCCCCGAGTCTGCGGAGAGGGGCGGCATATAAATTTAATAAATAAATAAATAAAATCTCCCTGTAACTTGCGATCTAGTTAAGGCGTGGCCGTAGATGACGACATACCAAATGGCTAAGCCATGGAGAAATATTGGTAGTTATGCTCATTTTCACAAATTCCCTGATATTTCCCGAACTGCCGATTTCCCCGATTGCTGGACACCCTGTTACCCAGGAGCCTTCAGAAGCAACCTCACCTTCTCATATTTCTCCTTCAGCTTGCCGGCTTTGTTGTTGTAGGGCTGCTTCTCGCTGTCGCTGAGATTGTTCCACATTTCGCCCAGCTTCTTGGCTACGTCTCCGATGGAAATGCCTGGGTTGGTGGACTTGATTTTGGGACGGAATTCCGAGCAGAACAGGAAAAATCCAGACCTGGAGGGAAGATACGGGAGAGCTGAAATTGGTGGGAGCGGGTCACGAGCTTTGACATAAAACTACGGTAAGGTGGCTTGACCAACAATGGTTTGCTTCTAAGGAGGCAATGTAAGAAGGGTAACGAAGGAGTCTCAAGTTTGCATGCCTCTTAGTCTAGTTTCTGGCACAGTTACTGAGGACTACCTGGGAATCAGCAAGAGATCCAGAACCCCACCAAAAAACTCCCCAAACACATCATGGTTATAGTTCATCCCTTTAGCAAAGCGAAACCCAGAGTTTCCAACATCCCACTTAAAGCGGGCAGGATAAATGAGGACAATTCAACTTTAACATTTAACCTGGTTAGGAGAGTTAAGAAACCCAAGTTAGGAATTATCTGTTTTAAATCTATTTTATTTTTTTTAAAAAGAAGACAGCCAGGCCTGATTTGAGAAGCTATCCTTAAGTAACACTAATCCAGCTGCAGGGAATAAAGGCCCTCTCTTATTTTATTTTATATTATTTATTTATTTATTGGATTTGTATGCCGCCCCTCTCCGCAAACTCGGGGCGGCTAACAACAGTAACAAAACAGTATAATCCAATACTAAAAACAGTTAAAACCCATTATATAAAAACCAATCATACATACAGACATACCATGCATAAAATTTTAAAGGCCTAGGGGGAAAGTGTATCTCAATTCCCCCATGCCTGGCGGCAGAGGTGGGTTTTAAGCAGCTTACGAAAGGCAAGGAGGGTGGGGGCAATTCTAATCTCTGGGGGGAGTTGGTTCCAGAGGGCCGGGGCCACCACAAAGAGGGCTCTTCTCTTAGCGCCCAAAACTGTAGCATTCAAAAACATCTGGATGGA
>NC_091957.1:54126640-54176640 GCF_031021105.1 Erythrolamprus reginae
GTGGTTGGAGAAACCCTAGTGAAAAAAACATACTTTTTTTCAAAATGATACTTTACTTTGACTACGTTGTAAGTGAGTAATTTGTAAGTAAATTCCTCCTAAATTTCCCATTGTATGGGAAAATTCTCTCTCTCTCTCTCTCTCTCTCTCTCTCTCTCATAGAAACATAGAAGACTGACGGCAGAAAAAGACCTCATGGTCCATCTAGTCTGCCCTTATATTATTTCCTGTATTTTATCTTACAATTCTCTCTCTCTCTCATTACAATATAAAAATAAAATTAGAGATGTGTAGTATGTGTTGTTTTTTGCAGTGGAGGTCACATTCACGCCTTTGACGGAACAACTTGGGGCTGGACGCTACATAGAATGGAGGAAAGTAGGACAAAAACTTAAATTAGACTCCCCAATTTACATTTAATTAAAACTGAGCACATTTGGGTAAGGCAGCATAGCATTTTGGGAGCAGTTTGCTCTGAGCTGCCTTTGATCTTGTGAGGAAGACTTAAGGAAGAACATTTGGGGGAATTGGGTTAGGTTTGGGGGCTCCAGACAGACTCTTTTGTAGCCTCCCGTGCGGTGCTGGGCTTCCTTGGAGAAGGGGGTGTGGTTGTTGACAACAGTGGATGTCTACTGGGTGTGTGTGTGTGGTTAAAATGGCACATGAAGGTAGCCTTTTTATGCAGGGTTTGTGACTCATTGGGTTGGATAGAGAACTAATTGAGAAAAAAGCAAAGCATAGATAATTGACAATGGGAATAAGTTGTAAACCTAAATAAACAGTGACTTTGTGCCGTTAGGACTCTGTCCCTTTGAGTTCCTTTAAACTTATTTAAACTTATCAGAAATAACTTGGCCTGTGCTTGGTCATAAACATCCTTTAAAAACTGAGTTGAAAGTCTTCCTCCACTTCCCCTCTCCTCCTCCTCTCCTCTTCTTCCTCTCCTCCTTCTCTTTTTCTCCATTTCTTCTCCTCCTCCTCTTTTCCTTTTCTTCTCCTCCTCCTCCTCCTCCTCCTCCTCTCCTTTTCTTCTAGTCCTCCTTTTCTTCTTGTCTTCCTCCTCCTTTATTTCTCCTCCTCTTCTTCCCCTTCCTTCCTCCTCCTCTTCTCTGTCTACAAATATCTGAAGGGCTGTCACAGAGCAGAGGGATCGGCATTGTTCTCATTAGCACATGGAAGGACTAGAAACAATGGAATGAAACTGCAAGGGAGCAGATTTAGATGAGATATCAGAAAAAACTTTCTAACAGTAAGGGTGATAAACCAGTGGAACAGTTTGCCACAGGAGGTGGTGGGCTCGCCTTCACTGGAGATCTTCAGAGACTGGACAGTCATCTTTCTGGGATGGTTTAATGTATCCAGCATTGAGAAGGGGATTGGACCTGATGACCCTCGAGGTCCCTTCCAACTCTATGATTCTATGATAATTTATCTTATCCGGCTTCCATGGATATGTTGTATGATCCCAAACAATTGTGATTATAATGATAGTTTGATGTGTCGTGCTTTGCATTTCTCCTTTATTCAACCAACTATGGTTAAAGCAAAGCCACCTTGATTCCTTCCAGATGTAATGAGGCCACACCAATATTTTGTCTGGTGAATTCAGGCCGTTGAAACCCAAATATCCTAAAGTTGTTGAAGTCAGGAAAGGCTAAATTGTAGAGTTGAACATCAAGAGGTGCTAATAGGTCTGTAGGGACCTTGGAATCTTCTTAGCATCTTCTACCCTCACATGCGCAATTTGGGGACTGCTAAACTCACCCCAATGAGCGTGACATAGAATATCCAGTTACATTTTTACAACGTTTTTAAAAACCGTATCCCTATCAAGGAGTTGCTAGGTTTATTTGCGGTTTTCATGCTGTCTCTACTGCGCTGATTGAAACTCGTAAATACAAAATCAATCGTGTCATGGTATTATCTGCCGTTAAAGAACGTAAAGCCAATAATCTTGCAGGGCGATTATAGATCTGAGATCCTTAAAAGAAAATTAAGAATTAAGGAAGTTGAGTAACAGTAGCACAGAGAAGGAATTGTAATTGATCTTCGTTATCTTGAAAACAAAAATGGCAATCACTTCCAAGAAATGCTTGGCAACATGGATGGAAAGCTGCCTGTGAATACGGACAGGTCTGGTAGTTTTAAATTTGAATCTAAGTCAGTGTTTTTTAACCAGTGTGCCGCGAGACACAGTCAGGTGTGCCGTGAAGAAGGAAGCTCAGGTTCTGGTCTGACAATTTTTGCTGAGAGAGAGAGAGAAAAAGATTGAGAGAAAGAGAGAAAGCAAGAGTGAGAGAAAGAGAGAAAGAAAGTAAGAAAGAGAGAAAGAGAGAGAGAAAGAGCGAGAAAGAAAGAGTGAGAGAGAGAAAGAGAGAGAGAGAAAGCAAGAGTGAGAGAGAAAGAAAGCAAGAGAGAGAGAGAGATAGAAAGAAAGCAAGAGAGAGAGAAAAAAGGAGAGGAAGGGAGGGAGAGAGAGAGAGAGAAATAAGCAAAGAGGGGAGGAAAAAAGAGAAATGAGGAAATGATTGAGACAGAGAATGAGAGGAAAGAGAGAGAAACAAAAGAGAGAGAGAGAGAAGTGACTCTTGATTTAAAACATATGATAAAAAGCACCCAAAAAATAAGAGAGAAAAATCCCCAGCCCTCACCTGTTTTTGGAAATGGTTCAAGAGTATGTATACACACACACACACACACACAAGAGGGGGAGGAGACAGGGATGGAAAAAGAGAGAAGAGTGTTTTAGAGTGTCGTTTTGTGTCCTTTTGGTTGGTGGTGTGCCCCAGGATTTTGTAAATGTAAAAAATGTGCCGCGGCTCAAAAAAGGTTGAAAATCACTGATCTAAGCCATCTGGGCTATATTAGACTTGATGGCTATGGAGTTTCTCAACAGGCGACTGGACGTTCCGTTTTTCCTTTGAAGAGGTTTTGCTTTTCATCCAAGAAAAAACAAACTGTATTAAAATGTTTAAAAGTCAGGGAAAAATCATGGAAAGAAAAACGGATCGCGTTGCCTGGCAGAGTCAAGCAAACATGAGCATAACTGTGCTTCCTCAGCTACTGATATTTCTCTATGGCTTAGCCGTTTGGTATGACGTCATCTACGACCGCACCTTAGCTAGATTGCAGGTTACAGGGAAATGTCGGGGAAATATCAGGGAATTTCAAAATGCTTCCCCCCCCCCCCCGGACACCCTGCACTTAGCGCTCAACTGCGGTCGCAAGTCGAGGCGGCTTCTGTTTGCGTTCTCAACGGGCACCGAATGGCAGCGTTTTGGAAAATGCCCCATTGGGTTTTGAAGAGATGTTTAGGAGAACTTTACTCATAGGTTGGTTTGTCTGTTTTGGTCCTCAGGATACGCCGATGACTCGGGCTTCAAATTATCAGATGCATTGGAAGACTTTGTCCCAACGAAGAGACGTAAGTGTGTGTGTGTGTGTGTGTATCTGTCTAGTTATCTCTCTCTCTCTCTCATCTCTCTCTCTCTCTCTCTCTTATCTCTCTCTCTCTTATCTCTCTCTCTCTCTCATCTATCTATCTATCTATCTATCTATCTCTTATCTCTCTCTCTCTCTATCTCTTATCTATCTATCTCTCTCTCTCTCTCTCTTATCTCTCTCTCTCTCTTATCTATCTATATATCCATCTCTCTCTCTCTCTCTTATCTCTCTCTCTCTCTCTCTCTCTCTCTCTCTCTATCTATCTATCTATCTATCTTTTAAAAAACATTTTTAAAAAAATGAATTGATTTTTAGGGTTAAAAACAATGCCAGCCAGGAGTGGGATTTGGGTGTTCTCCGAACTGCACAGAATCTTAGCTGGGGGTTCAACCCCTGCGTACCCCCAGCAGCCACCCCTGGTCATAATTAGGAGTAAACCTAGCTAAGGGTGCAGGGTCAACTCAGACTGGTTTGGAATCAGTGTGGAAGAAAAACGCCATTTATTCTATCTTTTTATCTTTCCCAGCTACTCACAAGCCACCCAAGAAGACTTCAGGTGGCACAGGTACGATGTTTGCTTTTTTAAGCCTTTTAAATCAGCTGTGGGTGTTTTCCCACTAGAAATCCCATCATCCCCAGCCACTGTGACTCTTGGTTTTATGGTAACTTAAGGGGTTTCTACCCCCTCCCCCTTTCGTGTCAAATAACAATCCGTTTCAAGTTTCAAGTCTAACTGACCCATTTCATTTGGGGTATCCTCAGTCTTTGTCTTTTAATGGCCTTTTGTAACCCTGGGGGTGGTATTCCTGAGTGATGCTGTGGCCTAAGAGGTGGAGCTCTCGCCCCATAATCAGGAGGCCGTGAGTTCGATTCTAAGTAGAGGCAGATATTTCTCTCTCTGGGCACAATGAGAATAGATCTGCCGAACAAAACTCTGCACTGGCAACAGGAGAGGCATCGGGCCAGTAAATATTCAGCTCCATTCAGTTGCCGAGATTCCACACGCAAGGGATTATGGGGTGGTTAAAAGAAGATGACAGTGGCCTACCTAGGAGGGCTGTTGGGAGGATAAAAGGACACAAAGTGTTGTGGCATCGCTTTTTGAGTTATGTGTGAACGATATTGGGATGCACACGGAAATAAAAAAAGGGGATTACGTTGTAAAAAGGAGATTGGGGAGGGTGTTCCCTTCAGTAAGTAGCCCTACTTTGGGTCTCCTTGATTTCTTGAGCAGGTGAACTCGATCTTTTGGATTACTTTGATTCCCCACCGGAGAGAACCACCAGGCCTGCAAAGGCCACCACCGGCCCTTATCCAAGGAAAACAGGTACGGACATCCTGGCGCCTGGTTTTGGCAGAGGTGCCCTCTCCTGAAGCCCTGGCAATGCGGGGAACCACCCACAGCCTTCTTAATGGGGTGGAAATATGACCTTGGGTGGCAAATAATTCCCCCCTCCCTCCCTCCCTTCCTCCCTCCCTCCTTTCTTTCCTTTCTTTCCTTTCGTTCTTTTTTCTTCCTTTCTTCTTTGTTCCCTCCCTTCCTCACCCCTTTCCTTCCTTCCTTCCTTCTTTCTTTCTTTCTTTCTTTCTTTCTTTCCTCCCTCCCTCTTTCCTTCCTTCCTTCCTTCCTTCCTCCCTTCCTTTTCTTTCTTTCCCTCCCTCCCTCTTTTCTTTCCTTCCTTCCTCCCTCCCTTTCCTTCCTTCCTTTCTTTTCTTTCTTTCCCTCCGTTCCCTCCCTTCCCCTTTTCTTTCCTTCCTTCCTTCCTCCCTCTGTCCCTCTTTCCTTCCTTCCTTTTCTTTCTTTCCCTCCCTCCCACTTTTCTTTCCTTCCTCCCTCCCTCCCTCTTTCCTTCCTTCCTTCCTTTTCTTTCTTTCCCTCCCTCCCTTCCCCTTTTCCTCCCTCCCTCCCTCTTTCCTTCCTTCCTTCCTTTTCTTTCTTTCCCTCCCTCCCTTCCCCTTTTCTTTCCTTCCTTCCTCCCCCCTCTTTCCTTCCTTCCTTCCTTTTCTTTCTTTCCCTCCCTCCCTTCCCCTTTTCTTTCCTTCCTTCCTCCCCCCTCTTTCCTTCCTTCCTTCCTTTTCTTTCTTTCCCTCCCTCCCTTCCCCTTTTCTTTCCTTCCTCCACCCCTCCCTCCCTCCTCTCTTGCCCCCTTCTTTCCTCCATCCCTCCCTCTCTCCATCCATCCCTCCCTCCCTAAATACAAAAAGCTATTTATTGCTGAATATTGCTACAAATACAAAACAACAAGGATGACCACAGTCCACAAGAAAAGCTTCCAAACAACCCCAGTACAGCTAGAGTCTCTTAACCCCCAAGGAGAATTGGATCAGGTTGGAATTTGGCTGCGATACCACCAGGTGATAGGCAGGTTTTTAGAAAGGGAAATTAAACAATATCCGGGGGGGAGTCACGTACCAGCTTTGTTGTTTTCCTTAACATGGGCTATAAGGGATTGAGAAAATTGAACCACGCAGTTTATCTAGCATGTCTTTGCTCTCAATTATCCAAAACTGCAGCTAGACATATTTGGAGAGGCAACTGACTGGGGAGGGCTGGGCTGAGTTGATTGCTGGGCATCCTGGGCTGAAGGGTCTTGTGTTCTCTGATTTGCAGATGACAGCCGCTGGAACATCCCTCACACCACCACTACCAAGCAGCCCAAAGCTACCAAGCCACCCCCCAAAAAGGCTCCAGGTAATTTGTAACCACTATGAAACAGTGTGGTCGGGCGGTAGGAAAAGCAAGTAGGATGCTTGGCTGCATAGCTAGAGGTATAACAAGCAGGAAGAGGGAAATTGTGATCCCCTTATATAGAGCGCTGGTGAGACCCCATTTGTAATACTATGTTCAGTTCTGGAGACCTCAGCTACAAAAAGATATTGACAAAATTGAACGGGTCCAAAGACGGGCTACAAGAATGGTGGACGGTCTTAAGCATAAAACGTATCAGGAAAGACTTAATGAACTCAATCCGTATAGTCTGGAGGACAGAAGGAAAAGGGGGGACATGATCGAAACATTTAAATATGTTAAACGGTTAAATAAAGTTCAGAAGGGAAGTGTTTTTAATAGGAAAGTGAAGACAAGAACAAGGGGACACAATCTGAAGTTAGTTGGGGGAAAGATCAAAAGCAATGTGAGAAAATATTATTTCACTGAAAGAGTAGTAGATCTTTGGAACAAACTTCCAGCAGACGTGGTTGGTAAATCCACAGTAACTGAATTTAAACATGCCTGGGATAAACATATATCCATTGTAAGATAAAATACAGGAAATAGTATAAGGGCAGACTAGATGGACCATGAGGTCTTTTTCTGCCGTCAGTCTTCTATGTTTCTATGTTTAAACCCCAAAGGTACCATTAGAAATCTGGAAAACAATGCCTACTACCTTGGAAATCCAGAGAACTGAAGGTGGGGCTTGACCTGTTATTGAAAGAGAACAGAGGAGGGTCTCGGTGGGTTTTTTCAGGAGTGTCCTCACTTAAAAAGGATTTCTCCTTTACTATAGCAATTCTCCCTGCTTTCTCCTGTTTGACAGGATAATGTAGATCTCTGAAGATAATCCTGAGGTCTGGGGAGGGAGGGATATATGTGGGGTGGATGGATGGAGGGTTGAATGGATGAATGAATGATGGATGGCTTGTTGGATTGATGAATGGATAGTGGGTTGGTTGGTTGGATGGATGGATAGATAATGGTTGGATGAATGGATGGATGATTGGATGGATAGATGATGGTGGTGGATGGATGGATGATGGAGGGAGGATGGATGGGTTTATGGATGGATGGATGGACGATATTTGGATGGATAGATGATGGTTGGATCATGGATGGACGGATGGATTGGTAGGTAGGTAGGCAGGCAGGTCAGTCGGTCGGTAGGTAGATAGATAAATAGGAGAAGACAATCTATAAAATAGCTAGCCTTAGAGGATTTGGGGTTCTCAGGCTGAATTTGAGGTTTGAAATTTCCTTCTTTGATTTTTGTATTTCCCTGACATTCAGTCTAGTTTCTATAAAAGCTTTCACCAACTCTGACTCTCAATATGTAGAGGTGTTGGCTGCAAGGCTTGGTTTTATCCCATGGCTGAGATCTTGGTGGTGGCTTAGAATTCAAGACATCTGGGGAGTAGCAAATTGTGAATGGCTGGCCTTGTGGCCATTACAATAATCAAATTGAACTCAAGATGAAGCGAGGGGCAAAACTATGGCTAGAAAAAATTATAGGAATTATGGGAAGCCTAGGTAGATGACTTCAAACCTTTTTCTTACTTCTCCTAAGAGGTTAAGTCTTTTTTAGTGGAAAAGAGTGGTGATGTTTGAAACCATAATGTCCTCAGTAGCTGATCTGCTAATTTTATAGGGAAAGACCCCTCGGATTTTGACTTATCCGATGCTTTCGATGACCAAAATGACAGACTCCCTGGGGGTGGACCACCTAAAGGAAATCCTGGTGGAGGTAGGTTGATAATAATTATTTTGAACAGTCGCCAATGGGAACCCAAAACTTTGAAGGTCTGCTCACCTGGTGGGCCAAGACTGTGCATTTTTGATAAAGGAGGATGGTAGCAGCTCTTGTAGACGAAGAAGCTGAGATGAAACCAAGAACAGTGGTGGGGATGTCTACAGAGAACAGAAGAAGGGTTAGAATAATCAAGATGGTGATGGCAACTATCTCTTCAGTTACATCAGGGGTAAGCAAAATTGGCTCTTCTATGACTTGTGGACTTCAATTCTTAGAATTCCTGAGCCAATCATGCTAGCTCAGAAATTCTTGGAGTTGAAGTCCACATGTCATAGAAGAGCCAACTTTGCCTACCCCTGAATTACATAATGGTGGCTGTCATCTGCACCAACTTCTTTGTGGACATTCTGAGGAAAGTTGGTTTCCGTCAAGTTGATGGAAGAGGTGGATGGATGTCCAAGAGATGATGGACCTGATGGGATGCTGTTGACGGAATCAGATTGAGGATGGACACTATGGCTCCAGAGCTGTAGTTTCTCAACCTTGGTCACTTTAAGAGATGTAGACTTCAACTCCCAGAATTCCCCAGCCAGCATGGCATTCTGGGAGTTGAAGTCCACACGTCTTGAAGTGGGTCAAGGTTTTGAAACACAGCTCTGTAGATTTTGCAGTAGAAGGAAAGCACTTGGCCCAGACATTAGAAGCCAAAGGAGTTTGTAGTATTCATCCATCTGCCCTCACCCCCTTTGTGCTTTTCCTAATTAGATCTAACCAGTTCTCAATTTACGACCGTAATGGATCCTGTCCATTACAAGGGTTAAGCTAGGATGGTCATAAAGCAGCTTGCCCATGTGACTGATCCAACTTGACAATCTTTTCTTGCACTCCTTAAGGAAATACAACGGTTGTGAAGTGAACCAATTGTTCACTACGGGCTGGTTTTGTCAAAAACTAGGAGTTTTAAAGACCAGTTTTGGGTAAAAATGCCATAAAATGAAGTTGTGTGACTATAGGATGCTGCAAATGGCAATAAGTATGAGTCAGTTGCTGGGTGTCTCCTAGTGGGGGTGTCCATCAGAACTTCGGCACCTGGTTGTAAATTGTGAACCTGCCATAATTTAGTAATGGTCATAAAGCAGAGGACCCCTGATGAATCTTTGGAGTAATGGTTGAAAAGAGAACAGCTTCTGGCTTCTGGAATGTTAGGAAGGAAGGAAGGAAGGAAGGAAGGAAGGAAGGAAGGAAGGAAGGAAGGAAGGAAGGAAGGAAGGAAGGAAGGAAGGAGGAAGATAGATAGATGATAGATAGATAGATAGATAGATAGATAGATAGATAGATAGATAGATAGATAGATGCATTGACAAACAGGTAGATGCAACTAGATGATAGATGATATAGATAGATAGAGATGCAGCTAGGTAGATGCATAGACAGGCAGGCAGACAGTCAGATAGACAGATAATAATAATAATAATAATAATAATAATAATAATAATAATAATTTATTAGATTTGTATGCCGCTTCTCTCCGAAGACTCAGAGAAAGATAGATAGATGCATAGATAGATGCATTGATAGATAGAGAGATAGATAGATGATAGATAGATAGATAGATAGATAGATGATAGATAGATAGATGCATAGATAGATAGATAGATAGATAGATAGAGATAGAGATAGATATAGATAGATAGATAGATAGATAGATAATAGATAGATGATAGATAGATAGATAGAAACAAAGAAAGAAATAGATGCAGCTAGATAGATGCATAGATAGATAGACACTCAGAGAGAGAGAGAGAGAGACAGAGAGACAGAGACACAGAGAGAGAGAGGTGAGGAGAGAGAGATGATGAATAGAGGCAGGTTGTTTTATTGCTCCAGGTTGAATTCTTGCTTTCCCTTGTCGTATGCTAAACCAACCCCTGCTATTTTCCATGATCAGTTAATGAATAAAGAATCCTGTTCCAGGCTCAAAAGGTGGAGATAGAAGAGGTGGAAATCCTGGTAAGGGGTCCCTCCATGGCTCCCGAGCTGCTCTCCCTCTCTCTCCTCTGTCCCACCTGGCTACTTTTGCTCGCCTTTCCCTCCTAAATCCAGATTTAAAAAAGCAACAACTCACCCTCTGACTGATCTCCTGTCTAACACAACTCCCTGGGAGCGAGAAAGACGGGAGCATGGAACCCGGCACTAATTTGGCCTTGCAAATCAACCATTCTCCTCACTTCCTTCCTTTGACTCCTTCCTCAGAGGACCAGTTCAGGCGAATCCGTAGCGGCCATTTTGAGTAGTTCGGAGAACTGGCAAATACTTCCTCTGGTTGGCCCCGCCCCCTCTGCCCCACCATTTCCTGTCCTATATTCCCTTCTTGTTTTTACCTCAGCTGATACCCAAATATGGGAGGGAGCATTATAACTGACAAACTATTTTCTATAAGTGTAACGTACATACACATTCATACATACATACTTATATACATATACATACATACATATATGTGTGTGTGTATGTATAGGGATGTAACATATATACAATATATATATATAGACATATACACATACACATACAGATAGATAGATAGATAGATAGATAGATAGATAGATAGATAGATAGATAGATATAGATATAGATATAGATATAGATATAGTTATGTTTTTGCTAAATTTTTAAAATTAAGGGAGACTAGGATAGAGCTATTTCGGCCTTATTTTGGCCTCATCAGCTAGCCATACCTACTGGGACTTGAACCTGCAACCTATATATTTCACATATTTTTGCAGAATATTTAAAATTAAGGGAGACTAGGATAGAGCTATTTCAGCCTTATTTTGGCCTCATCAGCTAGCCATACCTACTGGGACTTGAACCCTGCAACTATATATATCACATATTTTTGCTGAATATTTAAAATTAAGGGAGACTAGGATAGCGCTATTTTGGCCTTGTTCTGGCCTCATCAGCTAGCCATACCCTTACTGGGATTTGATCCCGGGGCCTCTGCCTTATATATATATATACACATATACTAAATTTATATATACACATACATACAAAATATATATATATACACATATACTATATATATATATACACATACATACAAAAAAAATCAACAAAAAATCACACGTGTGTGCGTGTGTGTATAGCAATAGCATTAGACTTATATACACAGTGCTTTTGCAGCCCCCTCTAAGCGGTTTACAGAGTCAGCCTATTTGCCCCCAACAATCTGGGTCCTCATTTGACCCACCTCGGAAGGACGGAAGGCTGAGTCGACCTTGAGCTGGTGGTGAGATTTGAACTGCTGAACTACAATTAGCTGAAGTAGCTTGCAGTGCTGCACTCTAACCACTGCGCCATCCAGCTGTCTAGAGAAGATTTCCCCATGGTGAAGTTTCCTTCCTCAACCGATATTCATTCCCCCCTCCACGCACACACATATCTCTCCGTCCTTAAATATAAATACATACAATGAACTGGACTGTTATTTCTTGCATGAGTTTGTTCAAGCAGTTGCTTTTTTCCCCAGCTGGCTGTTACCAACGCATGGGGTTCATTTTCTGTCCACTCTAACCCTGCTAAAAGTCTTTGTGCAAGCTATCAGTTCCTACTAGGACTGGTGGTCAGGGATAATGGGATGTGGATAGGACAAGAAGCAATGGGTGGAAACTAATCAAGGAGAGAAGCAACTTAGAACTAAGGAGAACATTCCTCACAGTGAGAACAATCTGTGGAACAGCTTGCCCCCAGAAGTTGTGAATGCTCCAACATTGGAAGCTTTTAAGAAGATGTTGGATAATCATTTGTGGTGTAGGATTTCCTGCTTAAGCAGTGGGGTTGGACTAGAAGACCTCCAAGGTCCCTTCCAACTCTGTTATTCCATTCCATTATCTGCCAGCCAGAAACTTCAGGTTTTGAATTCATCTTAATATGAAAGAAAGAAAAATCCCTTTG
Source organism: Erythrolamprus reginae (assembly GCF_031021105.1). NCBI lineage: Eukaryota > Metazoa > Chordata > Lepidosauria > Squamata > Dipsadidae > Erythrolamprus > Erythrolamprus reginae. Next base: position 54,138,508 of record NC_091957.1, read on the forward strand.
AAGATAGAAAAGTAATACTGTATAGCAGGAAATAAATTGACCTACTAACAATGCCATCTGCCATGTTCATTTTTCTTGTAGGGGAGAAGTGGGATTCAGCAAGTTCTGACCAGTTGTGGAGAACAGATAACAGAAATTTTGAGTAGTTCAAAGAAGCTTGTCTGGAGGACCGAAGGGAAAGGGTGGACATGATCGAAACATTTAAATATGTTAAAGAGTTAAATAAAGTTCAGGAGGGAAGTGTTTTTAATAGGAAAGTGAACCCAAGAACAAGGGGGCACAATCTGAGGTTAGTTGGGGGAAAGATCAGAAGCAACGTGAGAAAATATTACTTTACTGAAAAAGTAGTAGATGCTTGGAACAAACTTCCAGCAGACTTGGTTGGTAAATCCACAGTAACTGAATTTAAACATGCCTGGGATAAACATAGATCCATCCTAAGATAAAATGCAGGAAGTAGTATAAGGGCAGACTAAATGGACCATGGGGTCTTTTTCTGCTGTCAATCTTCTATGTTACTATGTAATCAGTAGCGGAAATTTTGAATAGTTCAGAAAATCAGCAATTACCACCTCTGACTGGCCCCATCCCTGTCTATTCTCTGCTTCTCGAGTCTCAGCTCATCGGGGGGGGGGGGGGGATGAGGATTTTGCAGTATCCTTCCATTGCTATATCCACCAAGCCATCAGCAAACCCACAGAACCGGTAGTAAAATAGTTTTTGAATCCTGCCACTATTGTAGGGCCTTTTATTTACAATATATATAAGGACTCTATGAATCCCTGCTTATGGCCTGAAAGGGTATATCATCTCTGTGCCTACGTAAATCAAAGATCCCTGAATGTGGGCTTTAAAATAACCTTTGTTGACACCTAATTTAATCTGAGGGTTTTGCAGGCATTCATTAAAAAAATCTCATTTTTTTCTACGTGTTTCGCTGTTCTTCTTTGTAACTGCTATTCTGATAGCAAACCCTTCATAAAAGTTATTTCTTTACATTGTTGATTAAATTATCTTTCCATTGATATATAATTTTATGGTACCACTCTGAAAGAAAAAGTGGTGTTATTAGCTAATTTTAGAAAATATACTTTTCCCCAAAGGTTTCCACAATTTTAGCCACTACTGTATATGTGATGCCTTGAGCCAGACCTTACAAAGAGTGAAAATAAAACTATAAACATTCCGCGGTGAAAACATTTCACTTTTGTTAAAACAAATCTATTCTTTTGCACTTTGGGATTTAGATTAGACAACAATTAACATCCCATCCATCACTTTTATAACTTTTGTTCCAGCCAATAACTCCTTTACTTTACTAACTCCCTACGCATCAATCTAAGAATTATTTTCATTTTCTTCTTGAATTCAGTCTTTTTCCTCATGGCTAAAACAAAAAAAAGGGAGGGTAAATTTGGTGAAAGAGTGGTTAAAAAAAAAGACAAACATATTTTAAATAAACGGATTTTACTTGGACTCCACAGGGATTTCGGATGCTGATCTGATTGGAATCGTGGATGAAGGAGGTTATCAGCCTGATAAGAAAAAAGGTGAGTTTTTCCCCTGCTCGGTGGGTTGCACCAACTAGTACAGTGATGGCGAACCTGTGGCACGGGCGCCACAGGTGGCTCGCGGAACCATATCTGCTGGCACGTGAGCCGTTGCCCTAGCTCAGCTCCAACTTGCATGTGTGTGCCGGTCAGCTGATTTTTGGCTTGCACGGAGGCTCTGGGAGGGCGTTTTTGGCTTCCAGACAGCCTCCAGGGGGACGGGGGGAGGCATTTTTACCCTCTCCTGGCTCCAGGGAAGCCTTTGGAGCCTGGGGAGGGTAAAACACGAACCTACTGGGCCCACCAGAAGTTGGGAAACAGGCCGTTTCTAGCCTCCAGAAGATCTCCAGGGGTAGAGAGGAGTGTTTTCGCCCTGCCCAGGCATTGAATTATTGGTGTGGGCACTCATGCCTGTCCGATAGCATGTGTGCACGCTCTTTTGACAACCGAGGAAAAAAAGGTTGGCCATCGCAACATCAGGACTATTGTGGAATTGATGTTGGCAACAATTTCAAAGCTGTAAGTTTAGACCAGTTAGGTCCCACAGAGTGGGCCTTCTCCGGGTCCCGTCAACTAAACAATGTCGGTTGGCGGGCCCCAGGGGAAGAGCCTTCTCTGTGGCGGCCCCGACTCTCTGGAACCAGCTCCCCCCAGAGATTAGAACTGCCCCTACCCTCCTTGCCTTTCGCAAACTCCTTAAAACCCACCTTTGTCGTCAGGCATGGGGGAACTGAAATATCTCCCCCAGGCCTATATAATTAATGTATGGTATGTTTGTAGGTATGTCTGCTTAAAAATGGGGCTTTTTAACTGTTTTAAATTTTAATTTGTAAATTATTAGATTTGTCAGGAACTGTTTTTATTGTGTTGTGAGCCGCCCCAAGTCTACGGAGAGGGGCCTGCATACAAATCTAATAAATAATAATAATAATAATAATAAAAATAATAATAATAATATATAGCTGTCCCAAAGGTGCTTTTTTAAGCAGGCAACTGGACTTTCTTGATTTTACTTTTGAAGCTGTTTCCCTTCTCATACCAGAAGCTTCTTCAGTTCTGACCGGATGGTGGGGAATGAAGGGATTTTATACTCCTTTGAGACAACTGGTCATTTGCATCCTTTTAGAGGGTCGTTGAGGCCACTTGGAGGTTGGAGCACGGGGTGATCGGTAGACGTGCGTGTCCGAGCAAGATTTGACTTCTGTGCATGCGCAGGAAGCGAAATGTTGTGAGAGGCCATGAGATTTCAGCGATTTTTTTGCTTCCGTGCATACTCGCCCCTCCCCTCCTAGCCACTCCTCACTGGCCCACCGGGACTCCTTAGTGCCCCAACAGGAAGCAATTGTTGGAGCTAAACAGCTACCATGAGAAAGAGTTGCTGAAACAGCTCAGTTGAAATTGGATCTGACCGAGAAGGAGGCTCAGTAGAAGCATTCTCACTGTTCTGTTGGGCTCTCTGGTAGACTCCTCCCGAAAATTCACAGATACAAATTTCAGACACACACACGTTTGAAAATTCAAAACAATGTTCTTTATACCAAAAATGCAAATAAACTAAGCCCTCTTTTTGTATAGCCAAGAGCCCTCGTCTCCAAACAAACTGGTAATTTGTACAAGTCCCTTATCAGTTCTGTGATACTTAGCTTGCAGCTGTGAGGCAATTCACAGTCCTTCTTCTTTCGCAAAGTGAAACACACTTTGCTCTGGTTTAGTTTCAAAGCGGGGAAAAATCAGCACACAAAAGGTCAAAGTCAGCAAAGCAGTCACGAAACACAACGATCAGATAATCCTCCACAATGGCCAAACCCACAGGCTGCTCTTTATAGCAGCCTCACTAATGACCACAGCCCCACCCAACCACAGGTGGCCTCATTTTCTTTGATAATAATCTCTCAGTTGTTGTTGCCTATGCATCGCTCTCCGCATGCGTGGCTGTATCATTAACTCTTGTTTTGAATCCAAGGAGGAGCTAGATAATTGATCTCCTTCTGAGCTGTCTGCCCCACTCTCCTCCTCCCTGTCACTCATGTCTTCTTGGTCAGAGGAGCCTTCATCAGCAGATTCCACCGGGAGCACAACAGGCCTGCAGCATGTGGATGTCTCCCCCACATCCACAGTCCTTGGGGCAGGAGCTGGGGCAGAGCTAACCACAACACTCACTGAGGACTACAAGCATAGAGGGAAGACCTGCAGGAGTGCAAGGCCAGGTACCCGGTAACCTGGAGGCTCTGCGGGTTGAGATGGTCAGCCAGTTTTAGGCCGTGATGCAGTCCCACTGAAACGAGGTCCTCTGGTTTTTTGCCACCAGCAGCGCTTCCAGGGGTGGGCATCAGGTGGAACGGTGGGGGTTTCCATTCCGGTAGCGGAAATGGAGCTGTGCACAGAGCTCCATTGCCGCCAGTTATGCACGCGCGAACCTGTGAGATTCTGGTGAAAATCTAGTGAAAATCTGGTGAAATTCTCGTGAAAATCACTGGTTTCTTGCTTGCAAAGAAATGGCAATTTTCACCAAAATCTCGCAGTGCACGAGGGACGTTCGTGTGAGATTTTGGTGGCTGCACATGTGCAGCAGTTGAATCTCACCGCGGCGCCTAGAGCGGCAGAGCAGGGCAGAAGTAACAGCGGTACCACTGGCAGCTGGCCAGCCTCCTCCCCACGCCGAGAAGATCTTGGCATGGTGAGGGTGAAGATGGTGCTGTTGCTGCTGCAGGAGGGGCGCCCGGAGGAGCACACGGCCTCATCTCTCCTCCAAAACAAGGGAAGGGCCAAGTGTGCTATAAGCGCTGGCAGAGCTGGGCGGGCCTCTGGGCCGTGAGTGCTGGAGCCACAAGCGTTAGGGCTATGTGGGAACAAACGCTGGGGCCACAAGTGCCGGGAGTGGTGGGGCTGCGAGTGCTGGCCGAGGCTGGACTTAACTGGTCCATTTTCAGGCTTTCTTTGTTTCTGTGCATGCGCAGAAGCAAAAAAAGAGGCAAAAATCTCATTCTCGCGCAGGATTCGGCTTCTGCACATGCGCAGAAGCCAAATCTCACACCGGGAACGCTCTTGCGCTCTTGCACACACACATGCTCACTCCAGTAGTGCCGGGAAATGGAGGCCCGCCACTGGGCGCTTCCCTCCAGTCTTCGCCCAAAGCCCCCCCCCGGAGGCTGAAGCAGACCCCAAATCAGAATTCCTGCCCCCCCCCTCTGACCTGCGCAAAAATACCCCAAAGTGCAGCAAACATTCATTGCACGTATCCATCCCAGGAGCCGTAGTTTGAGGGCCACTGATTCACTGCAATATAAAAAATGGAAATCATTTTAAGAAGCTTATGAAAGGCAAGGAGGGTGGGAGCAATTCTAATCTCTGGGGGGAGTTGGTTCCAGAGGGCCGGGGCCGCCACAGAGAAGGCTCTTCCCCTGGGTCCCGCCAAGCGACATTGTTTAGTTGACGGGACCTGGAGAAGACCCACTCTGTGGGACCTAACTGGTTGCTGGGATTCGTGCGGCAGAAGACGGTCCCGGAGATAATCTGGTCCGGTGCCATGAAGGGCTTTATAGGTCATAACCAACACTTTGAATTGGGACCGGAAACTGATCGGCAACCAATGCAGACTGTGGAGTGTTGGTGTAACATGGGCATATGGGGAAGGCCGTTTTTACCTCCCTCCAGGGAAGCCTTTAGAGCCTGGGGAGGCTGAAACACGAACCTACTGGGCCCACTAGAAGTTTCCAGCCTCCCGAGGGCCTCCAGGGGGTGGAGAAAGCTGTTTTTGTCCTCCCTACGCATTGAATTATGGGTGTGGCCACTCACGCACGCGCAATAGTGTGTGCGCATGCCCTTTCGGCCCCGCGGGGGGGAAAATGTTCACCATCACTGCTATAGGGTGTCCTGTTTGAGCAGAGGGCTGGACTAGAAGACCTCCACGGTCCCCGTTCCTTTGCTACTGGGCTCCGGTGCGAAGGAGCGAAGCATAAGGCCTGCAGGTGTAAATACGGCATTGGCTCTTTAGATGCGCCAGATCGTCGGCATTCCTTCACTGGCGCTGAGCCCACACCACAAAGGGCTTATTCTTCCGAGCCACTTGAGTGTTTTCCTTCTCCAATTAGAGAACGGGAGTGTGTGTGCATATGTGTGCGCGGTGGTGGTGGTGTGTGTGGGGGGGGAGGAAATTACTGCTTATGCTGCAGCGGGCAGAAATGTGCAGACAAAGCTTTCATTTCTCCGCAAACCGCACCCACTTTCTCGAATGCTGCACGAGGCTAAATTTATAATCAATCTCATTTATTGCTCCTGACGCAGCAGCGGCTTAATTAATACGAGGGGCCAGCCGGGCGTCTGCGATTTGCAGTGCGTTGGGTTCGGCACTCCCGAGTTCCTTCCGTTCGACATATTAGGAGATAATTAAAATGGCCCCAGGATTGATTAATTGATTATTTATCTATTTGTTTAGCGGGGCACCCCCTGGGCGGCTCGAAATTGGCTTTGGGAAGAACGGGGGAGGAGGGGAAGAGGGGAGGGAAGCGGTTATGTGTGTGTGTTGGGGGGGGACTTTTCCTTGCCAATCGTCCTCTTGCATTCAACTCCAAGGTGTAAATCAGTTGTATGTTCAAGGGGATGATTTGGGCGGAGGGGAATGTAAGGCAGGCGTGGCCATCGCCATTCGAAGTCCGCAGGGGTTGGTGAACAAAGATCTCCCGGTTCCAGGAGTGGGTAGCAGCCGGTACGCCTAGGGTCAGAGTTCCGGTGGCGGAAACAGAGATGCGCACATATCTCTCTGCTCTCGATGCGTACAGGCGTGTGAACGTGCGAGATTTCGCTTCTGCCCATGTGCAACAAGCGAAATCTCACACCAGGAGATTAATATGGAGATTAATAATCCAATTAATCCAATAATCCCATTAATACACCCTTTGTGATTGTCGCGGCTGTGCGCATTGGTTGGGGGGTGCAGGCCCATCAGCGCAAGATTTTGCTTCTGCGCATGTACAGCAAGCGACATCATGTGAGAACAGTCTTGCGTGCGAGATTTCGCCGATTATCTGTGGTTTTTTGCTTCGGCGCATGCGTTGAAGCAAAGAAATTGCCGAAAATCGGCAAAATCTCACCAGTGAGAGCGACAAAGGTGGGTTTTTAGGAGTTTACGAAAGGCAATTCATTTAGCGACTGTCCTGCTTAGCTTATGTAAATTCTGGTGCCGGTTATGGTTGTAAGTCAAGGACTTAACCCGTCCCACTACTATAAACCGGAGAAGATCCATAAATTGTTTCAGACTTTCAGGGCCGCCCTTAAAATAAACGTTGCGCGTTCTCGGTGAGTTTGGGGTGACTGATTCCTTGTTGTTTTGTCCTTCTGTGTAGGAGACAGCGACAATGATTACAATAACGGTAAGTGGGCATGCTTGTGACAATCTCAGCTTTCTTTTTTAAATCATGGATGGAGCAAAGCTTGAAAGGGGTCCCTTTTAAACCCCTTTCTTGGTCGTTCCTGGGTACCGGTCTGCAGAGGGTGACCTGACTTGTTATGAAGGTGTAGAGGTTCATTTGGGGCTCGGCTCAAAGCTCAGGAACCACTGTTTTTCCACCCTTATTTATTTTAAATTAAAGATAAGCATGGATTTCCAATCACACTTGGCCAATAATGAACTCAATTGCTAAGAATTTGCAGGACCTAAATTGACTGGGTTCATTTTTTATTTATTTATTTATTTTATTTTATTATTTTATTTTATTTTATATTTTATTTTATTTATTTTATATTTTATTTATTTTATTTTATTTTATTATTTTATTTTATATTTTATTTTATTTATTTTATATTTTATTTTATTTTATTTATTTTATATTTTATTTTTTTTATTTTATTTTTTTTATTTATTTTATTTTATTTATTATTTCATTTTATTTTATTTTATTTTGATTGATGGGCTCAAGGAAAACCAGACCTTTGGTTTTCTTAGAAGTGGAGCACCGCAAATAGCAATAGCCCTTAGACTTATATACCTCTTCACAGGGCTTTACAGCCCCTCTCTAAGCAGTTTACAGAGTCAGCCTCTTGACCCCCAACAATCTGGCTCCTCATTTGACTGATTTCAGAAGGACGGAAAACTGAATCAACCTCGAGCCTGTCAGGATCAAACTCCCGGCAGTGGGCAGAGTTAGCAATAACACTAAGACTTATATACCGCTTCACAATGTTTTACAGTCCCCTGTAAGCGGTTTACAGAACCAGAATATGGCCCCCAACAATCTGGGTCCCCATTTTTACCCACCTTGGAAGGATGGAAGGCTGAGTCAACCTTAAAGCCGGTGGTGAGATTCGAACCGCTGAACTACAGCTAGCAGTTAGCTCAAGCAGCCTGCAGTGCTGCACTCTAACCACTACGTCACCCCGGAACAACCATGACCTGGAATGGTGGAGAATCTCTACAGACTTTCAGGTTGACGAAGGTTGCAGATGTTCATAGTGGCCTGGTGGAACAGAGGTGTATCAGGAACGGAGCAAAGAAATTAGCGGGGGCTTTCAATAAATATCTAGGATGCAGGGCACTCTCAGTAATGGCCTCTCCTCCTCCACTTCTACAGGTGCCCTGGTGGAAACCGGGACAATTGCTGGCATTGTCAGCGGCCTGGCCATGGCCTTGATTGGTGCTGTCAGCAGCTACATCTCCTACCAGCAAAAGAAATTCTGCTTTAGCATACAACGTAAGTCTCTCTAACCCCCCCCCTGCAAGAGATCTGAGCCCACCGGGGCCTTCCAGGGAAGCTGACAGAGGTGGGCTTCAAGGAAGGGGAATATTTGGCCATCCGTTGATTTATTGGCAACTACTGCACCGTACAAAAGTGAGAGGGTCGATATTTGGGGAAGGAGCCAACCTTTGGATGGTTGCAGGGAGAGAAGGATGCCCTTTTCCTGCCACTTTCTGTTTTAGCAAAGTATCACTAAGTGGAATGAACTGGAGTTGGTTGAATGAGCAGAAAAAGTCCAGAAAAACGTGATGGATTTATTTTTCCGTTCATTTATCTAAGCCCTGCAGTGTTGTTTCAGAGCTCTGTTGGTTGTCAGGTATCATATTAATGGAGAGAACAAGCATTATTATTGCTTGCAAAACTGTCTATCTATTTATCTATCTTTCTATCATCTTTATAATCTATCTATCTATCTATCTATCTATCTATCCTTTCCTTCTATCTATCTATCGATCTATCTATCTATTCTTTCTATCTATCTATCTATTATCTATTCTATCTATCTATCTATCTATCTATCTATCTATCTATCTATCTATCTATCTATCTATCTATCTATGATAATAATTACCGTAAGTGTTGTACCACATGATTCTTGACAAATGTATCTTTTTCTTTTATGTACACTAAGAGCATATGCACCAAGACAAATTCCTTGTGTGTCCAATCACACTTGGCTAATAAAAATTCTACTCTACTCTACTCTATCTATCTATCTATCTATCTATCTATCTATCTATCTATCTATCTATCTATCTATCTATCTATCTATCGCTCCATCCATCCATCCATCCATCCATCCATCCATCCATCCATCATCTCTCTCTGTCATCTCTGTTTTTATCATCTATCTCTATATCTATTTATCTGTCATCTCTCTTTCTCTATTGTCTATATCCATCCATCCATCCATGCACCCATCCTCTATTTTATGGGCCCAAAGTCATAGAATTGTAAGAAAATAAATCTATAATATATAGATAAATACAATGGAAAAAGATTAATGTGAATGTTAATACACATTCAGAAGGAACATCCTTAGGTCTGGAAAAGCGTTTGATAAAGGCGGCAACGCAAATATGCCCCAGAAAAAGGCAAGAGGAAATTAAAGTTAATTATAACGGAGGATTAATTTCAGCCATCAGATGAGGCATGCTGGGATAATGTCAGACTTTGGATGCATGGCAATGCACACGGCAGCTCCTGAAGGGACTTTTTGAAAATGGAAATGGCATAAAACAATCCTCTCGGCTAGATTCACGCGTGGCATTTCGGATGCTCTGTTCTGGCCTCGTTTTAATGGCGGAAGCAAATGATGGATGAGATGTAATCATTATCCTGTCTCCAGATTTCAGTTCACAGTTTCTCCCAAGGGTGGTCCAGCCCTGATCTAAGCCGTTGAATTTTTGCAAGAATGCAAAGATTTGTTTTGGAGGAAGAAAGAGAGGGGGACTTGGTGCTAGAAATTGTATAGCTGAGGTTGGGACGAGGCTATTGACTCCTGTAACCCATATTCAGTTCTGGAGACCTCACCTACAAAAAGATATTGACAAAATTGAACGAGTCCAAAGACGGGCTACAAGAATGGTGGAAGGTCTTAAGCATAAAACGTATCAGGAAAGACTTAATGAACTCCACCTGTATAGTCTGGAGGACAGAAGGAAAAGGGGGGACATGATCGAAACATTTAAATATGTCAAAGGGTTAAATAAGGTTCAGGAGGGAAGTGTTTTTAATAGGAAAGTGAACACAAGAACAAGGGGACACAATGTGAAGTTAGTTAGGGGAAAGATCAAAGGCAACATGAGAAAATATTAATTTACTGAAAGAGTAGTAGATCCTTGGAACAAACTTCCTGCAGACGTGGTTGGTAAATCCACAGGAACTAAATTTAAACATGCCTGGGATAAACATATATCCATTGTAAGATAAAATACAGGAAATTGTATAAGGGCAGACTAGATGGACCAGGAGGTCTTTTTCTGCCGTCAGTCTTCTATGTTTCTATATTGGCATCATGGTTCACCATCACCTGGAGGTCCCGTGAATTCCTCTACTTGTTTTTGAGTTAAGTTGGAGGTTTAAAAAGGAGAACAGGAGCACAAAAATGCTTAAAATCCGAACATCTAGCTAGTTTGCTTTTTAGTCAAAAGCATTCCATTTCTCTCTCTCTCTCTCTCTGTCCCTCCCTTCCTCCCTCTCTCCATTAGATGCTGCAAGCCATCTAAAAGGGCTTTATTCAGCACCTAAATAGATATTTACTGTATTTTTCAGTGTATAACACACACCAGAGTATGAGACGCATCTTAGTTTTTGGGGAGGAAAATAGAGAAGAGAGTCTGCTTACCAGGTATTCATCTGGCTAGCGTCCTTAGCCAGCACATTATTTTATCCCCCAGTTAGGGCTTTAAAAAAAACCTTTATTTGGAGAGAGTAACAATGAAAGAGCTTTCAAGCCAGTAAGAGCTGGGAACATCATTAGCACCTGGAAAGAAACATTTGGAGCAAGTTAGAGCAATGAAAAGAAAAACCCTGCAAAGATTTAGTGTTTGGAAAATATTCTTTGCAGAGAGTAACAATGAAAGAGTTTGCAAGCCGGTAACAGCTGGGAACATTGTTAGCACCTGGTTAGGGCTGGAAAGAAATGTTTGAAGTAAGTTAGAGTAAGGAAACAACCCTGCAAAGGTTTAGTGCTTGGAAAACATTCTTCGCAGAGAGTAAAAATGAAAGAGCTTGCAAGCCAGTAACAGGTGGGAACATTGTTAGCACCTGGTTAGGGCTGGAAAGAAGCATTTGAAGTAAGTTAGAGTAAGGGAAAAAACCCTGCAAAGGTTTAGTGCTTGGAAAACATTCTTTGCAGAGAGAAACAATGAAAGAGCCTGCAAGGTAAGAGCTGGGAAGACTGTCAGCAGCTAGTTAGGGCTGGGAGAAAAGGTATAAGATGCACCAAAATTATCAGCCTTTTTTAGGGAGGAAAATGCTGCGTCCTATACTCCGGAAGATAGGGCAATTTTTATAAACCAGGTGAAGGTAGCCGATTTCAGAATCGCTTCGCTCCTGTCCCTCTCAGGATTTATTACAAGTGTTCTCCGGTTTCCTGCGTTGAACTTCGGTCGTCTCACAACCTCTGTGCCAGTTTTAATTTTGGGTGTCAAGTCTCTCCTACTCTTTGCTATTTTTAGAGGGCCTGAATGCAGAGTATGTCAAAGGAGAAAACATGGAAGCAGTGGTGACTGAAGAGCCACAAGGTGAGTGTGTGTTTGTGTGTGTGTCTGTCCTTAAGGGCACAGTGTGTCACAAGCGGGACACACTGTCTCCCAGCTTTGTGGTGACAGCTCAGGAGGGGCCTGGTTTGTGAAGGCCTGTAGAACCGTAGCATGTGTGTAGACCTCAAGTTGTGTCTACTTTATTTATATGTGAGGGTCGCCCAGAAAGTAACGCACCAATTCCTTCAACAATTATTTACTGAACACAATGAAACTTACACACAAGAAAGAGCGATGTTTCTATCCTCACAATAAAGTTATGTGCAAAGTATCCCTTGAATAACAAGGATACGCACACGGAAGCTATTATTCAGCCACACATAGATACAGTAACTTGAGTTAGTTTACTTGAGTTCACTTAAAGTTTACTTTAAGAAATAGCACAATCCAGTAAACAGTCCAGGTCATAAATGTATTATTATGTCACTACAACACAGCAAACGAGATCACTATGCTGGATTTCGTATTTCATTACCAGTTGGGCGCTTCCCAAGCACCTAGGACTGCGTGATGTGGTGGCGAATTATGTTTGCCGATCCCAGTAAAGCAATTGACAGATGGGGATTTTGTCAATTCTGATGGTTTTCAAATGTCCGCTGAGATCCTTTGGCACTGCCCCCAGCCTGCCAAGGACCACTGGGACCACTTTCACGGGCTTATGCCAGAGTCGTTGCAGCTCGATTTTTAGATATTATTATTATTATTATTATTATTATTATTATTATTATTATTATTATTAATTAGATTTGTATGCCGCCCCTCTCCGAAGACTCAGGGCGGCTCACAACATAACAGTGATACAATGCATTACAAATCCAATAGTAGAAAAATTAAATCAATTTAAAAAACATTAATAACATAGTAAAATCCCTAACTATACAATCACACATTCAATCTAATCCATCATACAGTAAGGCCGAAAACATAACAAAAAAGGTGGAAAGGGTGGTAATTATCCCCACGCCTGGCGACAAAGGTGGGTCTTCAACATTTTACAGAAGGTGAGGAGGGTGGGGGCTGTTTGAATCTCTGGAGGGAGTTGATTCCAGAAGGCTGGGGCCGCAACAGGGAAGGCTCTTCCCCTGGGTCCCGCCAGACGACATTGTTTAGTCAGAATAACAGTAACTATAAACGTAATAGTCAGAATAACGGTCCAAAGAATATGCGAGGGTCGCCCAGAAAGGAATGCACCATTTTTTTCCCTTCAACAATTATTTATTGAACACAATGAAACTTACACACAAGAAAGAAGGATGTTTCTTCTACACTCGCTATTTTTCCACGTAATCTCCGTCCCGTTCTATGTCCTTCCTCCAGTGAGACACAAGGGTGTGTATGCCCTGTCGGTACCACTCCTTGTTCTGGTCACGAAGCCATTTCTGCACTGAGCGAACCACCTCTAATGGCCTCACACCCTCTGTGCCTGTTCTGTCGGGCTCTCTGGTAGAATCCTCCCAAAAATTCACAGGTACAAATTTCAGACACACACACGTTTGAAAATTCAAAACAATGTTCTTTATAATGAAAATTCCCTTAAACCAAGCCCTCTTTTGGTATAGCAAAGAGCACTCGTCTCCAAACAAACTGGTAATTTGTACAAGTCCCTTATCAGTTCTGTGATACTTAGCTTGCAGCTGTGAAGCAATTCACAGTCCTTCTTCTTTCACAAAGTGACACACACTTTGCTCTGGTTTAGTTTCAAAGCGGGGAAAAAGCAGCACACAAAAGGTCCAAGTCAGTAAAGCAGTCACGAAACACAACGATCAGATAATCCTCCACAATGGCCAAACCCACAGGCTGCTCTTTACAGCAGCCTCACTAATGACCACAGCCCCACCCAACCACAGGTGGCCTCGTTTTCTTTGATAATAATCTCTCAGTTGTTGTTGCCTATGCATCGCTCTCCGCATGTGTGGCTGTATCATTAACTCTTGTTCTGAATCCAAGGAGATTACTTTTTAGTTATGAATCAAAAAAAGATTACTTTTTAGTTATGCCGGAATGGATATCTCCCATTGAAGCCATAACTTTTCCAAATTTATTACAAGAGGATAAGATCTGGAAATATAAAGATTTAGTAGATAATCAGTGGAATTTGAAAACAAAGCAGGAACTGTTGGAATTGGGCCTGGCAATAGACTGGTGGCAATATACACAGATTAAGTCGAGATTTCATAAAGACAAAACAACATATATACTTAGGAAGGATAATAATATATTAGGTAAATTACTAACCACAGATCAAAGAAAATTGATAGGGAAAACATATAAATTTTTAATTAATAGTAAAAATATAGAATGGATATTAAAGGATAACATGATTAGTTGGTGTAGAAATTTAAAGAGAGATAGACCTGAATACCTGGGAAAAGGTCTGGACGTATAACTGGAAAATAACAAAGTCAACTGCTTATAAAGAAAACCAGATCAAGATGTTTTATAGATGGCACTTACCACCAAGTAGAATTTCAAAAATGTACCAAACTAATTCGCCTAATTGTTGGAAATGTAAAATAGAAATAGGTAGCTATTATCACTGTTGGTGGACGTGCCCAAAAGCTAAAGAGTACTGGAACACAGGTGGCCTCATTTTCTTTGACAATAATCTCTCAGTTGTTGCTGCCTATGCATCGCTCTCCGCATGCGTGGCTGTATCATTAACTCTTGTTCTGAATCCAAGGAGGAGCTAGATCATTGATCTCCTTCTGAGCTGTCTGCCTCACTCTCCTCCTCCCTGTCACTCATGTCTTCTTGGTCAGAGGAGCCTTCATCAGCAGATTCCACCGGGGGCAAAACAGGCCTGCAGCATGTGGATGTCTCCCCCACACCCACAGTCCTTGGGGCAGGAGCTGGGCCAGAGCTAACCACAACAGTGCCCAGCGACTCACCGTTCTATAGTCGCAGGAAAGTTTGTACGTTTCTTATTTTCCGACAACACCAAACTAAAATGTTCTCTTTTTTCCCCCCTCTTCCCTAGTGAAATACTCTGTCCTAGAACCACAGACAGCGGAAGCCCCACCACCTCAAGAAAACGCAAAAGTCTGAAAATCTCGTCTCTCCAGCTTAAAAGAAGAAGAAGAAAAAAAGAAACCAATTCTTGGCAAAAGAAAAAAACAAAACAAAACACATCGCACACAAACACAAGCGCACACACGCACACATACATCCACGCACACGTTCCTCTCACACGATTTGTAATTTAGCTTTTAACAAAACGTTTAATTTGGGAATTCCAAAGGCGATTTAAATGTGCATTCCCCCCCTCCCCTCCCTTGACTAGGGCAGGCTTCTTATTGTTGGTAGGCTTGTAGACTGGTTGGAAAAAAAATACAAAAGAAAACAAAAAAAAAAGAAATGATGATGATGATGATGATAATGTTTTTTCGGGTTTGATTTTGATTTTTTTTTTTAAAAAAAAATTTAATATATCGTTTTGTGAAGAGTCGTAGGTTTACATCGCCATGGGTCATGTCTGAGCTTTGGTCGGGATGAATATGAAATGCGAAGGTCCTCCCAAGTGGTTGCTTTCACCGTAGGCGTAGAGGTCTTCATGAATGACATGTTGATGGGACGGGTTGGGGAGAGAGAAAGAGATGGCAGTGAAGGCAACAAAGAACAGGCGTGGGGACAGTTGAAGTGCCTGCAGATGACCACCAACCCAACATAGAAAAGCTTTAGCCACGTTTTGGCTTCTTGGTTCCATGTAAAGCTTCCTTCAGGATCTTGGTGAGGAGATGGGCTTCAAACAGATAGTTCAAGACCAATGGGACAATCTTTCAAAGGTCAGGCTGAGAAGAGACTGTGGCCCCATAGAACCAGGCTTCATTTCAGCTAGGAACGATCTTTAGTGGTTGGCTTGCTTTGAGTAGGAGCAGGGACCTGTGTGAACACACGGCAAGAAGCTAAAGAGGAATTGAGCCTCGTGCTGACCGCCGAAAAGGGCTCTTGTCCAGTCAGTTTAGACCGAATGCGCAGGCTTCCAGTTTCATGGTGGTTTTTCTTTCTCCAACTTTGTAGAAGGGCTCCAAAGTTTGGATTTGAAGAACATCTTGTGGGAGGATATACCGAGCGGTGCGTTGATTGATCTGTGCATCTAAGCCTGCACTCTAGTTCAGTCATGAAGGAAGTCATCTAGATCAGCACAGAACGAACGGGATAAAATCCAGAAAAGGGAGGCTTCGGTTCAGGAAATGTCAGCGATGGTCATTTTGAAATGTCGCGCCTTCAAGAACATTTGCAAATGTTCTGTGGTGGGTATCTTAAGGGTGGTATTTTAGGGGAGCTGTCATCACATCCCACTGATTGGTACTTTGGGCCTGGGGTTCCCCAAAGGTCTCAATTTGAGTTCAACTGGATTGTGGGCCATTGTGTTTATTTGGTTGTGTGTCCACCCTTTGAAGGTCTTTGAGGAGAAGACGCTGCCCATTGGAGCTCTTTGTCTGCATGGAGCCCAACTTTTAGAACCTCCTTCTGTATATGGAAGGTGCCTCTTCTGTTTGCATTTCTTGGCATGTCAGAAAGCCTCTGGGTCCTTCTCCTAGGAAAGCCCTGAGAAGAAGACCCCATGGAGATGAACCAAGATGGAGCCAAAATCCCTATTGGCCATCATCTGCATCCAACAAGTAGGACCCAAGTTGCTTTGTCATTTCTGGCCAAGTGAAACCATCCCTGAGGTTAGGATGATGCCACCTTAAGTCCTCCATCCCAGGGGTCTCCAACCTTGGCAACTTTAAGACTTTTGGACTTCCAGAATTCCCCCAGCCCAGGGCTAAGCAAAGTTGGGTCTTCTGTGACTCGTGGACTTCAACTCCCAGAATTCCTGAGTCAATCATGCTAGCTCGGGAATACTGGGAGTTGAAGTCCACATGTCATAGAAGAGCCAACTTTGCTTACCCCTGCCCCAGCCAAACCATTGTGATTGTGGAATTCTGGGAGTTGAAGTCCGCAGCTCTTAAAGTGGCCAAGGTTGGAGACCCCTTTTTGGGAGGGTTGATCATTCCAGAGGCCACCCTAGATCTGGGTTCTCTAACCCTTGGCTACTTTAACCTAGGTGAACTTCAACTCCCAGCCATCCTGACTGGGGAATTCTGAGAGTTGAAGTCCACCAGTCTTTAAAGTTCCCAAGGTTGGAGACTCCTGCCCTAGATTGTGGACTGGCTATAATGAAAATAAAGGCTCATTGTCTGAACTAAGCCGTGGGCCTTCCGTGGAGGAAAGTCTGTCTGAATTGGCTCACGATAACCACGCTATAAGCTTCCGTCTTTAGAAGCAGCCGTTGCCCATCCCCGCAGTATTTTCGACAATGAAGACTGTCGAAACGTCGATCCTGCTCCAATCCTGTTCCTATCAAACCAGCTTAGCTGCTCTTCCCTCTGTGCCTATTACAGTCACTTGTTGGGCTTAAATTTCCTTGCCTTAACTAGGAACCACGAGGGGAGTCTTAGGAACAGTGGTGAGATACCTACTACTATTCATAGTCTCCTTAGGGTTGGCTCACGAACGGGAAGACCACTCACAACTCTACACAGTGGTGTCTAACCTCGTCCGCTTCTAAGACTTGTGGACTTCAACTCCCACATTTCCCCAGCCAGCGTGTCTTAAAAGCGGCCAAAGTTGGTACACCTACTCTACACAGTGGTGCAAATGGGGAATTCCCAGAATAAGACCATGTGGCTATATCACTCTTTCCCAGATCAAACCTCAATCTCTGCTTGGTCTTAAAGTTGGCTGGGTCCCAGTTATTATTTTTACATTCCACAGGGAGGGCTGCTGGAGGTTTGTGAAGCCGGGGGGCTTTCTAGCCTTATTTTGGGAGGGGTTTGATGAAGAACTACTATTGGTGTTAGCCCAGGTCAGCCACAGCCCTATCTGGTGGAGCCGAGCAATGAAATGAGCTTGAATGTTGACCGATATCGGTCATTCTCGACCTCAGTCCTGTTAGCCGTGCATTTCACCATTGTAGCAAGGTGTACATTTTCACATGCAAGATTAGGTTTTGTTTTGTTTTGAAAAAATATCTCTTTAGTGCATGTATCGGTCCATGATATGTATTACACGGTGTTGGGGGGGGGGGAATTGTGGGGTGAAACACCTAATTTCAGATTTCATTTACAAACTAATCCTGGGTGATGTTTGTAGAGGGACTTTTTCTGGTAGGGTTTCAGCGTGGGTATCACCGGAGCTAAAGGAGAAGTCTACATGGTGCGGTCAAAAAAAAACATCCCAGTTCTTAAAAGAACGGGCAGAACTTCAACTATGTTAGAGTGGATGCCATATTTACGGGTTTTTTATTTTGACCACATGTCGTGGACCTACCAGAGCAAAGACTTCGTTGGGTTTGAGGCATGTTGAACCTTCTGTAGATGTTGCTGTGTGTTGAGGAAACCTCTGGATGGGTCTCTTAACGTCAGGAGCACTACCAGCTGTATCTGTAGGGGGTTTAAGGAAATTTTACCCCGAGACCCTCATCTTCCATCCACAATGGAGGTGACTCCCTTGTATTTCAGCGGAGGGGGTTATAGACACTAGCCCAGATCTTGTTGGGAATTCCTTCTGCTTTGGTTAGGCTTCAGAATTTGCAGTCCGCAACTATAAGACCTTCAACGAAGTCTGTATATTTTGGACGTGCCGAATTCTCTTATCTCACCCCCATCTCTCCCATCTTCTTACTTTATCGTCTTTTAAGACTTAAAATCGGGACGTGGAAGGCCAAATTGGGAGAATTAGAGGAGGGCTGCAGAAGCCACTGAGATGCCTTCTCTTTGGTGGGATTCTCCTATGGAGCAATTCTATGAAGGCCTCACCAGTTCGACCAAGAGCTACTTAGGGAAATAATTTTGAGGATTTTCCCCTTTTGTGAGGTGGTGGCCTGAATTTTGTAGAGCAGAGAAGTCCAAGGTGAACTCAACCACACAGAGGAATCTACATTGCGGCCTCTTTCCAACCGTTGTCTCTCTTTTTAAAAGAAAGATAAGTCAAGTACATCAAACATTAGGCTAGGGTTATAGTGATGCATCTTTAGATAAAATAGTGGGGGAATGGTGGCTGTACTTGGACTAGAAATCATTTTTCTCAACTAGGTGGAAATTCCTTTACTTTTTCTTTTATTTTGGCCAATTACGGAGAAACGTTTACTGTAGGTGTAAAATTGTCTGTTTCGTTGTCTTTCTATTTAATGTCCTGCCACTGATCTACATCTTGAAATACTGTGTCTTGGAACAGTTTTTGCTACCCACATCGATGTTTGAAAAATGTGATGTATTGCAGACTCTATGAAGAAAAGAAATTATTATTATTAATAATAATAATAATAATAAAATTGTCCCGAGTGTCACGTTAAAGGAAAATAATAATAACAATAATAAAATCTACCAGGTTTTCAAGATGTGGCAGTTGATGAACCTGTAAGGTACTTCTTTTCCCCAAAGTCTTTTTGTATGAATTTGGTAAATGGTTATGCCTTAATGTAAATTTTAGATAGTCCAGGGGAAGGGAGGTATTTGTAGAATACAACTCAACATCAGGTACAAAGAGCAACAATGACTGTTATTGCCTCCCCAGACCCCCGATCAACAGCGTAGTCTTCAACAGAAGTCAAGACTTAAGTTCTTGTGCCCTGATTTAGTTCTTTCCCTGAGCAACTATGGCCCGGCTAAAGCCTCCAGGCCAACAAGGCACAGGATGAAGGCTGTCTTGGGAAGACCCTACTGGGTTGACTTTCAGACCTTCAGAAATCCTACTGTGGAGCAGGAGAGATCTACTGACTGGGTCTAGGACAGTGATGGCAAGTATTTTTTTCCTTCGGTGCCGAAAGAGTGTGGGCATGTGCTATTGTGCATGCGGAGCGCCCAAACCCATAATTCAATGCCTGGAGAGTGCAAAAACAGCTTCCCCTGCCCCCTGGAGACCAGAAATGGACTGTTTCCCAACTTCTGGTGGGCCCAGTAGGCTCGTGTTTCGCCCTCCCCAGGCTCCAAAAGCTTCCCTGGAGCTGGAGGGTAAAAATGCTCTCTCCCATCCCCTGGAGGCTCTCTGGAAGCCAAAAACTCCCTCCCAGAGCTTCTGTGCGAGCCAAATATCAGCTGGCCGGCACACACATGCACGTTGGAGCTGAGCTAGGGCAATGGCTCGCATGCCAGCAGATCTGATTCCGCGTGCCACCCACGCCATAGTTTCGCCATCACTGTTCTAGGGAATCAACATCGGAGGATCTTTCGCATGCAAAACATGTGCTCCTTTAAACTAAACTTTGAATCTCTTTCCCAGCTGGGGAAATTCTGTCCGTTGTCTGTATATTCAACCAACAGTATGTTTGGCTTTTTTCCTGGCTAACTTCTCTGGTAGCAATGCCAGCTGTGTCGCACCACAACTCCGTGTGTGTGTGTGTGTTTCCGTTTTTCTACTCTGCTTTTTTTATATTGGTAAATTAAAACGATCCGTGAAAGGCCGCATCATGTCAGCGTAGCCAAATGTTCAGAGCAGGACAAATAACCGGCGTTTGAAGTCTTCCATCAGGCCAAAGATGTATATATAATATATGTTAGAGACCACATATTGTGCCCTAAATTTATATGCAACACGTGTTCTTGGAAGTTAAAAACGAGACATCTAATTAAGAGAAGAAGGAGGAGGAGGAGGAGGAGAAAAGGGTTTCCTGTTAGGAGAAAATTTAAGAGGCCCTCTTAGCCAATTCTACATTTTAGATTTGTACCTTTCTCTCCTTCTCGTTTGCAATTTCTTTTCTTTCTTTTTTTGGGTCAATACGGACCGGTGTGAGTTGTTATTTTCTCGTACAACCGGCCGTGAACGGTTCACTCATTGTCCGAGCCTCTGCTGCGGTAGGAAGTAGCGTCCACCCAAAGGGTAGAACGGAAGAGCAGAAAAAGAGGGAGGAAAAAGGGAAGAGATGATGACCGATAGAAAAGAGGAGGATGGCATAGTCCAAAGAAGCGAAAGCTTTTCGTTTTCAAGCAATACATACATACCGTTGGCTAATAACAGAAAGGATCTTGCCCCAGTTGAAAATTGCGGGTTGCGTCGTCTAAAAAAAAATGTTTTTAAAAAGTTAAGGGAAAAAGAAAAAAAGGCAGACTCATTTTGCTAAAGTGCATATAAGAATTATTACGGGGGATGACTATCCGAACTTGAATGCTGAAGTACAAACTGGAAAAAAAAGAAAAAAAAAACTAAAATAAACGGGAGAAAAAAAATGACTTGTAAACAAAATTGTGTGTCTTTGTGTCGCCTCTGTGGGTGAATTGCCCTGACGTGCAGCCGATTTGTGAAAAGGGGGGGGGGAATTCTTGCACACTTTAATTCTTGCAGGGAGGACACTACTTCAGACAGATGGATATCCAACATCATCTTAAAAACTTCCAGTGTTGAAGCATTCGCAACTTCTGGAGGCAAGCTGTTCCACTGATCAACCGTTCTGTCTGTCGGGAAATTTCTCCTTAGTTCTAAGTTGCTTCTCTCTTTGTTTAGTTTCCACCCATTGCTTCTTGTTCTGCCCTCAGGTGCTTTGGAGAATAGCTTGACTCTTCTTCTTTGTGGCAACCCGAGATATTGGAAGACTGCTATCCTGTCTCCCCTGGTCCTTCTTTTCATCAAACTAGCCATGCCCAGTTCCTGCAACCGTTCTTCATATGTTTTAGCCTCCAGTCCCCTAATCGTCTTTGTCACTCTTCTCTGCACTTTTTCTAGAGTCTCAACATCCTTTTTGCATCGTGGCAACCAAAACTGAATGCCGTATTCCAAGTGTGGCCTTACCAAGGCCTTATAAAGTGGTATTAACATTTCACATGATCTTGATTCTATCCCTCTGTTAATGCAGCCTAGAACTGTGTTGGCTTTTTGGGCAGCTGCTGCACACGGCTGGCTCATGTTTAAATGGTTGTACTGAAAGGACGTATAAGAAATTGGCTACCATCGACCCCCTGCCCTCTCCGCAGACATAAGCCTCACTGCTGGGGAGGGAGGTGGGTCTATTGTCCTCTCCTTCTGCCCCCAAAGACTGGTCTAAAAGGGAGCAGAGAAAGTCAAATCTCCTTTCAGCGCCAAGGATGAGATCTCTGTGCCAGTTTAAATGGAGGTGATTCCATGGTGTCCATTTAGAAAGTCAGTGAAAGTAACTTCCTAGGAATAGAAGCGAAGAGAATATAGACTAGACTAAGAATAAAATGGAGCAGAATAAAAATATAGGTATAGAAATAGAGAAATACAGTGATACCTCGTCTTACAAACGCCCCGTCATACAAACTTATCGAGATACAAACCCGGGGTTTAAGATTTTTTTGCCTCTTCTTACAAACTATTTTCACCTTACAAACCCACTGCCACCGCTGGGATGCCCCGCCTCTGGACTTCCGTTGCTGGCGAAGCACCCGTTTTTGCGCTGCTGGGATTCCCCTGAGGATCCCCTCCATGGGAAACCCCACCTCCGGACTTCCGTTGCCAGCGAAGCGCTCGTTTTTCGGATGCTGGGATTCCCCTGCAGCATTGCAAAAACACAGAAGTCCGGAGGTGGGGTTTCCCATGGAGTGGAGCCTCAGCAGCGCAAAAACGGGCGCTTCGGCTGGCAAAAGGGGTGAATTTTGGGCTTGCACGCATTAATCGCTTTTCCATTGATTCCTATGGGAAACATTGTTTCGTCTTACAAACTTTTCACCTTAAGAACCTCGTCCCGGAACCAATTAAGTTTGTAAGACAAGTTATCACTGTATAGTAATAGAATAAGAATAAAACAAAATACAATAAAAATATAGGAATAGGAAATTGGAATAGAATAGAAACAGAACAAGAACAAAACAGAAAATACAATAAAAATATGGGAATAGAAACAGAATGGAATAAGAATGAAACAGAATAGAATAAAAATATAGGAATAGAAATAGGAATAGAATGAACAGAATATAATAGAGAAAGAATAGAATTGGAATAGAATACAGTAGTACGAAGGGACCTTAGAGGTCTCCTAGTCCAATCCCTTGCTTGGGCAAGAATATATTTTTTTGTAAGTGCACTGCAGAATTTCAGCAGTGAGGTCAAAATTATGTACACTTTTGGGATGTGAGGTGGGCACCCTAAACCATGTTTGACAGCAGTTCCAACTATCTTTCATGGCCACTGATGTCCAGAGAGGGGCAGTACCACTGTCAATGCCTCCCCCGGGTCCCCTTCCCTGTCATGGTTTTGTCCAGGCTGCTTTGAGAGAGAACTGAACAGCTGTGCAACATGTAGGAAGGGGCAGCCTTGGCTAACCAACGCAGTGACTCAACTTGTCTGGCCCAAAGATTGCGACAAGACACCCACTGTCTGTTGCTAAGGGTAGCCAGGCTTTGTGTTTTGTAAAAGAGGGAAATAACTTGAGTTGCTCCAGAGAAAATACAGAAAGACACAGTAGCTTTGAGTGTCACGGAACACCCCAAAAAATGTCAACGTAGGTGAGACCTTTTTTATTATTATTTAGCTCCTTGGTTACAGTTGGCTCTTTTTTCTAAACCACTTGGAAAGATCAGGTTGCGTTCACCTTGAAAGTGGCTTGGCTTTGCAGAAAGAGAAAGAGAGAGAAAGAAAGAAAGAGAAGAGAAAGGAGACAGAGAAATAAAAAGTAAAGGGAGGAGAGAAATAGAGAAGGAAGAGGAGAGAAAAGAGACAGGAGTGAAAAGAGAAAGAAGAGAAAGGAGAGAAAAAAATAGAGAAGAGAAAGAGGAGTGAAAAGAGAAAGAAAAAGGAGAAAAGAAAAAAGAGAGAAGATAAAGAGAAAAGAGATGAGAGTGAAAAGAGAAAGAAGAGAAAAAAGTGAAAAGAAAAAATAGAGAAGAGAAAGAGGAGAGAAAAAAGATAGGAAAGTGAAAAAAGAAAAGAGAAAAAAGAAAAGAAACAAGAGGAGAGAAAGAGGAGAGAAAAGAGATAGGAGAGTGAAAAAAGAAAGAAGAGAAAAAAGAGAAAAGAAAAAATAGAGAAGAGAAAGAGGAGAGAAAAGAGATGAGAGTGAAAAGAGAAAGAAGAGAAAAAAGAAACAATAGAGAAGAGAAAGACGAGAGAAAAGAGGAGAGTGAAAAGAGAAAGAAGAGAAAGGAGACAAATCCCGCTCGTTGCTTTTTAAAACATCTTTATTCAAAATATACAACTGCTATAGGAATAATAATAATAATAATAAAAAAAGTGCATCGAGGTCATCGGAACTGTCCCCCCCAAAATACAGTTGTTGGCTGTGGCTTTCTTTCCCCATCCTCCGAGAAACCCACCCACCCACCGCGAATGAAGTACCAAGGAAAGCAAACTAAGGTTTCCCTTCCCAGACGTGAAGCCAACTGGATATGATTTGTCACTGGGAGGAGGCGACGCTGGAACAACGTCCTCTCCAATCGCTGGACCGAGCAACGGATTCCCTGCTTTTGCTGCAAGTTTGAACAAGAAGTTTAAAAGGAGTTTTGGCTATCGGCTCCCAACGTTTTAAAAAAACAGACAAGAAAGGAATGAGCAACCACCACTCCACGGCGCGGTACTGCAAGGAAACACTTTTGGCTTTACTGTAACAGACACCGAGGAAAGGGGGAGAGCTCCCCCCGCCCATTTGAGCCCTCCCCCCTCAAATAACACCGGAGGGAGGGTGGGTGGGTTTCTGGCAGCAGATAACATGTCTGTAGTAAACCTTGCGGGCCCCGGCTGGTCGGTCAGACGGAAGTGTGGACGGGGCTGACGGCGGGAGAAGACCCTCGCTCGGAGGAAGACGAAATTGAACGCTTGGCGGCCTCCCGCTGCAGTTCTTCCACCCTCTTTTGAAGCTCGGTTCGGATGGCGAGGAGTTCTTTCAGGTTCTGGTGGACTGGCATCTGTTGGGACAAAATACAGTGGTACTTCTACCTAAGAACGCCTCCACTTAAATTTTCTGGATAAGAACCGGGTGTTCAAGATTTTTTTGCCCCTGCTCCAGAACCATTTTCCACTTACCAACCCCAGCCTCCGAAACTGTAACCAGAAAAGACAGGGGGAAGCCTCCGTGGGGCCTCTCTAAGAATCTCCTGGGAGGAAACAGGGCTGGAAAAGATGGGGAGAAGCCTCTGTTGGACCTGGAGAGACTGGACTCTGCCAGGGGGATGATGAGTTGCCCCCCCCCCCCCAGGGGGTATAAGAGTAAAAGGGGAGGGAAGTTTGCAGGAGGCAACTCTTTCGCTTAATTGGTTGGTGACCCTCCGAGAGTCCTTGCCAAGTTTTGAAGATATCTGTCTGGCAGCTTTCCAAACCGGATAAGATCTGTGACTGTAAATTTATCCTTGAAAGACTGGATATGAATGAGAAAAATTCATAGTAACTTGATTTAAAAGAAGGGATTTTGTCAGGATAAGGAGCCTGCTTTGTATTTTGGGAATTCCTAGGTCAGACTCAGAACAGACTCAGAACATCTAGAGTTGTCAACCTGATCCTACGCAGCTTCTGCTCAGGCAACCTCACTCTACTCACAAGAGCCTACAAAACTTTTGCCAGACCCATCCTAGACTACTGCTCATCTGTCTGGAACCCATACCACATCTCGGACATCAACACCCTTGAAAATGTCCAAAGATATTTCATCAGAAGAGCCCTTCACTCCTCCACTCGAAACAGAATATCCTACGAAAACAGACTAACAATCCTGGGCCTTGAAAGCCTAGAACTACGGCGCCTAAAACACGATTTGAGTATTGCCCACAAGATCATATGCTGCAATGTCCGATCGGTCAATGACTACTTCAGCTTCAACCGCAACAACACAAGAGCACGCAACAGATTCAAACTCAATACGAACCGCGCCAAACTTGACTGTAAAAAATATGATTTCAACAATCGAGTTATCGAAGCGTGGAACTCATTACCGGACTCAATTGTGTCAACCCCTAACCCCCAACACTTCTCCCTTAGACTCTCCACGATTGACCTCTCCAGGTTCCTAAGAGGCCAGTAAGGGGCGTACATAAGAAACATAGAAACATAGAAGACTGACGGCAGAAAAAGACCTCATGGTCCATCTAGTCTGCCCTTATACTATTTCCTGTATTTTATCTTACAATGGATATATGTTTATCCCAGGCATGTTTCAATTCAGTTACTGTGGATTTACCAACCACGTCTGCTGGAAGTTTGTTCCAAGGATCTACTACTCTTTCAGTAAAATAATATTTTCTCATGTTGCCTTTGATCTTTCCCCCAACTAACTTCCGATTGTGTCCCCTTGTTCTTGTGTTCACTTTCCTATAAGTGCACTGGTGTGCCTTTCGTCCCCTGTCCAATTGTCTTTCCTTTCTTCCAACTATCCTATATATTCTCTTCCTTTCATATATCCTCTCCTCTAAGTTCACTTTCACCCTCTTTTATATTATCACATGTCTATTTTCTTCCTATGTATTTATGTATTGGACAAATGAATAAATAAATAAATAAATAAATAAAATAAATTTGCCAGCTGCAAAAGAAGAAATTACCTTGCAGGAGGCTTCATAGATGACTAATTCAAGGCGACAGAGGTTTGGCCTTCCGGGACGGATAAGCCCTTCCTACCTGCTACAGGGAGGTGTGGTGGGCAATTGTGGAGTTGCAGACTCAAGATTTCTGAAGGGCACCTGTCTTTTTTAATTTTTTTTTAAAGAAGGAGCTCGTTCACGGAAGTTTGAACACTGGGACACACAGCTGTTCACTTTCTGGGTCATAATTCTGCTCTTGTGCGGAGTCACAGCTCAACACTGCAAATGCATGCATGTGTTGTAAAGGCAGGTGTGTGTATGTGTGTGTGTGTGTGTGTGCGTAGTTATCGCCATGGGTGAGACGGTGGGGCTGAACAGCTGAATTCACACGCTGCATTTAATCCGGTGGCTGATTTTGCCTGTTTCCCTTGGCATTGTACAATACGCCGCAGCATAAATTAATTGAAGGGCTGAAACCAACACAGTAACACACACAAACCCAAGCTTAAAAGCCACTTAGATTTACCCCGTTGTAGAAATGCTGCTGCTGCTAGGAGTCAGGCTTGGTTAGACAAATGGGGATGAAATGTGAGAATTACGAGAGTTTTTTAAAGAATGCTTCCCGTCTACGAGAGACAGAAAGAGAAAGAGAGACAGAAAGGGAGAAAGAGACAGAGAGAGATCGAGAGAGAGAGAGAGAGAAAAAGAGAGAGAGAGATAGAAAGGGAAAGAGACAGAAAGAGAGAAAGACGGAAAGAGACAGAGAGGCAGAAAGAGAGAAAGGAGAGAGACAGAAAGAGACAGAGATAGAAATGGAGAGAGGCAGAAAGAGAGAAAGAGACAGAAAGAGAGAGAGAGAAAGAGACAGAGAGACAGAAAGGGAGAAAGAGAGACAGAAAGAGAGATCGAGAGAGAGAAAGAGAGGGAGAAAGAGACAGAAAGAGAGAGAGAAAGAGAGAGAAAGGGAGAAAGAGACAGAAAGGGAGAAAGACAGAAAGAGACAGAGATAGAAAGGGAGAGAGACAGAAAGAGAGAGAGAGACAGAAAGAGAGATCAAGAGAGACACAGAAAGAGAGAAAGAGAGACAGAACGAAAGAAAGGGAGAAAGAGAGACAGAAAGAGAGAGAGAGAAAGAGACAGAGAGACAGAAAGGGAGAAAGAGACAGAGAGGCAGAAAGAGAGAAAGGAGAGAGACAGAAAGAGACAGAGATAGAAATGGAGAGAGGCAGAAAGAGAGAAAGAGACAGAAAAAGAGAGAGAGAAAGAGACAGAGAGACAGAAAGGGAGAAAGAGAGAGAGAGACAGAAAGAGAGATCGAGAGAGAGAAAGAGAGGGAGAAAGAGACAGAAAGAGAGAGAAAGGGAGAAAGAGACAGAAAGGGAGAAAGACAGAAAGAGACAGAGATAGAAAGGGAGAGAGACAGAAAGAGAGATCAAGAGAGAGACAGAAAGAGAGAGAGACAGCAAGGGAGAAAGAGAGACAGAAAGAGAGAGAGAGAAAGAGACAGAGAGACAGAAAGGGAGAAAGAGAGAGAGAGACAGAAAGAGAGATCGAGAGAGAGAAAGAGAGGGAGAAAGAGACAGAAAGAGAGAGAAAGGGAGAAAGAGACAGAAAGGGAGAAAGACAGAAAGAGACAGAGATAGAAAGGGAGAGAGACAGAAAGAGAGAGAGAGACAGAAAGAGAGATCAAGAGAGAGACAGAAAGAGAGAAAGAGAGACAGAAAGAGACAGAGATAGAAAGAGACAGAAAGAGAGAAAGAAAGATGGAAAGAGACAGAGAGGCAGAAAGAAAGAAAGACAGAAAGAGAAAGAGACAGAAAGAGAGAGAAAGGGAGAAAGAGACAGAAAGGGAGAAAGACAGAAAGAGACAGAGAGACAGAAAGGGAGAAAGAGAGAGAGAGAGACAGAAAGAGAGATCGAGAGAGAGAAAGAGAGGGAGAAAGAGACAGAAAGAGACAGAAAGGGAGAGAGAGAGACAGAAAGAGAGATCGAAAGAGAGAAAAAGAGACAGAAAGGGACAGAGATAGAAAGGGAGAGAGACAGAAAGAGAGACAGAGAGAGATCGAGAGAGACAGAAAGACAGAAAGGGAGAAAGAGAGACAGAAAGAGACAGAGATAGAAAGGGAAAGAGACAGAAAGAGAGAAAGACGGAAAGAGACAGAGAGGCAGAAAGAGAGAGAGACAGAAAGAGACAGAGATAGAAAGGGAGAGAGACAGAAAGAGAGAGAGACGGAAAGAGACAGAGACAGAAAGGGAGAAAGAGAGAGAGAGAGACAGAAAGAGTGAAAGAAAGAGAGATGGAGACAGAAAGAAGGAGGGAGAGGGAAAGAGAGAGAGAGAGAGAGGATTGGTTCTGAATTGGCTTGTAAGCTGCAGTGGATTTCATTTCGGGATTTATTAGGTGCTTAATTAAGGCGGCTTCTATTACTCCCCCAGCACAGCTAATTATAACAATCTAACCTGTAGATCACAAACAGGCGGGCGGCACGACAGCCCCAAGTGTGCAGGATTGTAAAACTGCACCAAGGCAACATCCTCCTAACGCAGCTTCTGCCTGGCCACCAATACAAGCGTCCATTTCGGTGGGGATTTTCCCTCCACGCATCTGGGGAAAAGAGATGGCCATTCCCCCCGCCCACTCTCCTCCAGCATTGTGCGGTACAACGTTCACATGCCCACAAGGAGAAGCGCGAAAGGCCGGTTAACCGCCACATACTTCAGGCGTGGCGTGGAACCGAACTCTTAACGCAGGCTCCCGCGTCCTTTGGCCATCTCAAGGACACCCCTTCGAAGGGGAATTGTCCTGCAGTGAATGTGTCGCTTAAATCTCTTCCCCTCTCTCTCCCCCCCCCCTTCTTCCTCCCCTGGGAAGAACAGCATCTGTCG
The DNA here is from genome assembly GCF_031021105.1 of Erythrolamprus reginae. Taxonomy (NCBI): domain Eukaryota; kingdom Metazoa; phylum Chordata; class Lepidosauria; order Squamata; family Dipsadidae; genus Erythrolamprus; species Erythrolamprus reginae. The sequence continues at coordinate 54,167,382 of NC_091957.1, forward strand.
GACGAAATGACTATTTTAACCCCGCTGCTTGATTCTATAAAATGATCCCACCCACTTGGTAGCCGCTAGAATAATGCAATAGAGAGGCGTAGGGATGGAGTACAACCAAGCACCCAACAATCACGCATCTCTCCCCGAGGCAGAAAGACAACAGGTGTTTTCGCCTTCTTGGGGGGGGGGGGCTGGTTGAGTGTGGCAATTTCCCCCCCCCCCAGGTCAGGGGTGTCAAACGTGATTGCCTTAAGGGCTGCATCAGGGTTGTGTTTGACCTTGAGGGGTCGGAGTGGGTGTGGCCAATTCAATGTCACTTGTGACGGAGGCGCCTCTGGTGGGCGGAGGGCTATGCCATCAAAAATAAGAACGTAAGAACCCAAGAAGAGCCATGCTGAATGGGGCCGAAGCCCATCGAGTCCAGCATTCTGTGTCTTGAGCAGAAAGAGAAGGCAAGACCCTCCCTTTCCCTTGACCCCCAACAAATAGTACTCAAGGGAACGCTGCCTGCCTCAACCAACATAGAGGCGCCACTTGGACATCTGTTTCAATAAAGGAGAGAAGGAAGGAAGGGAGGGAGGAAGGAAGGAAGGAAGATAAGAACATAAGAAGAGCCACACTGAATCAGGCCAAAGCCCATCGCGTCCAGCATTCTGTGTCCCACAGTGGCCCTCCCAATTGTCCATGGGGAACTTGAGCAGAAAGAGAAGGCAAAAACCCTCCCTTTCCCTTGACCCCCAACAAATGGTACCCAAGAGAACCCTGCCTGCCTCAACCAACATAGAGGCGGCACTTGGACATCCGTTTCAATAAAGGAAGGAAGGAAGGAAGGAAGGAAGGAAGGAAGGAAGGAAGGAAGGAAGGAAGGAAGGAAGGAAGGAATATAAGAACATAAGAAGAGCCATGCTGAATCAGGCCAAAGCCCATCGAGTCCAGCATTTTGTGTCCCACAGTGGCCCTCCCAATTGTCCATGGGGAACTTGAGCCGAAAGAGAAGGCAAAGACCCTCCCTTTCCCTTGACCCCTAACAAATGGTACCCAAGAGAGCCCTGCCTGCCTCAACCAACATAGAGGCGGCACTTGGACATCCGTTTCAATAAAGGAAGGAAGGAAGGAAGGAAGGAAGGAAGGAAGGAAGGAAGGAAGGAAGGAAGGAAGGAAGGAAGGAAGGAATATAAGAACATAAGAAGAGCTGATTCGCTTAAGAAAGGCGACACAGAAGTCTACCAAACAACCAACCAAGGGACACCCCCAGGTGAGAAGGCTTCAGATCTATTTGTGGCAAGACCACATCCCTTCTTCGTTTGCCCTGGAAAGAACAAGCACATCACCTCACCTCGGCCTGTGAAGGCTCCGTCTGAGATCTCCCCATGTTTATTTCGGGAACGATCACAGATGGCTTTAATATCTGCCTGAATAATTGATAATGAAATGTCGACTACAGTTATCTATTTATACTTCAGCACCAAGCTTTTATATCTTGGGGTGGGGGGAAGCTTAGAACAGTTTGCTGATTTATCAATTGTTATTAAAAATGTAAAGCTATATTTGCGTCTGTTCTTTGTTACCAAAAGCTTTCTCCATACAAGGCTGTATTCCCAGCAGGCTCGATAAAACATTTCCTTCCCGAATTGTGGTTTCGTCAAAACAATCTATGGCAGTTTTGGAGGGGTGTTTTTTTGTTGCCAAAATTCCACACCAGAGTGACATATTCATTAGCTGGCAGGCGATTTATAATAATGGCTGATCAGAACATCTCTAATCGCAGCCTACGTCGCTTGCAATTTCAATTTTTATTTATTTTTTTCGTTTGAGCAAGCTGGTTTCCAAACGCATCCATCCCGAGTAGCTGAAAACTATTTTATTCTCGGGACACGTTAAAGGGATTCGGGAGAAAGGTTGAGACGCTATTTATTAGCTACTATTTTAGCAAAGAAAAGTAGAGTCAGCACAAACAGATAATCCGAGCTGGCAACCAAATGAACTTTCTAATAGGCCTTAGGAGGCAATTAGTGGTTATGAATCTTCCACACCCAAAATGCCTTCCCTTGTGCAGCCACGCAAAATCGAAAGGTAAGAGGTGGAATGCAAGGTGATTATGGTTCGAATCTTGGCATCTGGCTATTGAAAAAGCTTCAACAGGGGAAGGGGAATTCTCTAAGTATCTCCGGGACCGCCTTCTGCTGCACGAATCCCAGCGACCAATTAGGTCCCACAGAGTTGGCCTTCTCCAGGTCCCGTCAACTAAACAATGTCGCTTGGCGGGATCCAGGGGAAGAGCCTTCTTTGTGGCGGCCCCGGCCCTCTGGAACCAACTCCCCCCAGAGATTAGAATAGCCCCCCCCCCTTCTTGCCTTTCGCAAGCTTCTTAAAACCCACCTTTGTCGTCAGGCATGGGGGAATTAAGATATTCTTTCCCCCTCGGCTTCCACAATTTATGTATGGTACGTTGTATGTATGATTGGTTTTAAAATAAGGGTTTTTAGCTTCTTTAGTATTGGATTGTCACACGTTGTTTTTATTATTGTTGTTAGCCGCCCCGAGTCTACGGAGAGGGGCGACATACAAATCCAATAAAAGGAAATGATATGAAATGAAATAATCATTTTAGATTCGGTTAGATTACACTAACAGAGTTGGAAGGGATTTTGTAGGTCATCTAGTCCAGCCCCTGCCCAAGCAGAAGACCATACACCATTTATGACAGATGCCAGTCTAGTCTCTTCTTGAAAGCCTCCTGTGATGAAGCTATCACAACTTCTGAAGGCAACGTCTGTTCCATGGCTTATTATTTATTATTTATTTATTATTTAGATTTGTATGCCGCCCCTCTCCGAGGACTCGGGGCGGCTCACAGCAGAGAAAACAAATCATAAATAATCCAAGCAAGTTTAAAACATTTAAGATTTAAAAGAAAACCCCATATACTAACAGACACACTCACAAGCATACCATACACAATTTAAACATGCCCAGGGGGAGATGTCTTAATTCCCCCATGCCTGACGGCAAAGGTGGGTTTTAAGGAGTTTACGGAAGGCAGGGAGAGTAGGGGCAGTTCTAATCTCCGGGGGGAGTTGGTTCCAGAGAGCCGGTGCCGCCACAGAGAAGGCTCTTCCCCTGGGGCCTGCCAACCGACACTGTTTAGTTGACGGGACCCGGAGGAGGCCAACTCTGTGGGACCTAATCGGTCGCTGGGATTCGTGCGGCAGGAGGCGGTCCCGGAGATATTCTGGTCCGATGCCATGAAGGGCTTTATAGGTCATAACCAACACTTTGAATTGTGACCGGAAACTGATCGGCAGCCAATGCAGACTGCGGAGTGTTGGTGAAACATGGGCATACCTTGGGAAGCCCATGACTGCTCTCGCAGCTGCATTCTGCATGATCTAAAGTTTCCAAACACTTTTCAAAGGTCGCCCCATGTAGAGAGCATTACAGTAGTCGAACCTCGAGGTGATGAGGGCATGAGTGACTGTGAGCAATGAGTCCCGGTCCAGATAGGGCCGCAACTGGTGCACCAGGCGAACCTGGGCAAACGCCCCCCCTCGCCACAGCTGAGAGATGGTTTTCTAATGTGAGCTGTGGATCGAGGAGGACGCCCAAGTTGCGGACCCTCTCTGAGGGGGGCAATGATTCCCCTCCAGGGTGATGGACGGACAGATGGGATTGTCCTTGGGAGGCAGAACCCACAGCCACTCCGTCTTATCCGGGTTGAGCTTGAGTCTGTTGACACCCATCCAGGCCCCAACAGCCTCCAGGCACCGGCACATCACTTCCACCGCTTCGTTGACTGGGCATGGGGTGGAGATGTAAAGCTGGGTATCATCGGTGTATTGATGATACCTCACCCCATGTCCTTGGATGATCTCACCCAGCGGTTTCATGTAGATGTTGAATAGCAAGGGGGAGAGGACCGACCCCTGAGGCACCCCACAAGGGAGAGACCTCGGAGCCGACCTCTGACCCCCCACTAACACCGACTGCGACCGGCCAGAGAGGTAGGAGGAGAACCACTGAAGAACAGTGCCTCCCACTCCCAACGCCTCCAGCCGGTGCAGAAGGATACCATGGTCGATGGTATCGAAAGCCGCTGAGAGGTCAAGAAGCACCAGGACAGAGGATAAACCCCTGTCCCGGGCCCGCCAGAGATCATCCATCAACGCGACCAAAGCGGTTTCCGTGCTGTAACCGGGCCTGAAGCCCAACTGCTGGGGACCTAGATAATCGGCTTCTTCCAAGGACCGCTGGAGCTGGAGTGCCACCACCTTCTCAACAACCTTCCCCATAAAGGGAAGGTTGGAGACTGGACAATAGTTATTAAGCACAGCTGGGTCCAGGGAGGGCTTCTTGAGGAGGGGGCGCACAAGCGCTTCTTTATAGAGTGATGGAAAAACTCCCCTCCCCAAGGAAGCGTTGGTAATCTCCTGGGCCCAGCTCCGTGTCACCTCCCTGCTGGCCGAGACCAACCAGGAGGGACACGGATCCAGTAAGCAGGTGGCGGAACTCACAGCTCCAATGGCCTTGTCCACTTCATCAGGTGTCACCAGATCAAACTCTTCCCAGACAGGTGGACAAGTACGTGCCCCAGTCACCTCGACTGACTCGTTGTCAGTCGACTCTGTTTTACAATTGGAGTCGAAGTCGGCCCGGATCTGAGCGACTTTATCAGCGAAAAACGTGTTGAAATCCTCGGCACTGCTCTGCAAGGGCTCCCCAACTCCCCCCTGGTTGAGAAGGGAGCGGGTCACCCTAAACAGAGCGGCTGGGCGGGATTCCGCTGATGCAATCAAGGCGGCATGGTACGCGCATCTTGCCGCCTTGAGCGCCACTTTGTAAGTCTTAATAAAAGCTCTTACAAGTGTTCGATCAGATTCAGACCTACTCTTCCTCCATCGCTTCTCTAGACGTCTCTTTTGGCGTTTCAACTCCCGGAGCTCCTCGTTGAACCATGGGGCTCTACAGGGTCTAACGCCACGGAGAGGTCGCAAAGGCGCAATCCGGTCAAGAGCCTCCGCCGCAGCCCTGTTCCAGGCCTCCGCGAGAGACTCCGCCGAACTGTGGACGAGTGCCTCTGGAATAACCCCAAGCGCCGTCTGAAAGCCCTTTGGGTACATCAGGCGTCTGGGGCGGAACATCTTCATTGGTTCCGCCTCCCTGCGGGGAAGGATTGGAGCCAGGAAGTCGAGCCGTAGTAGAAAATGGTCTGACCATGACAAAGGCAATGCTTCTAAGCCCCTTAGTCTCAGACCATTACTCAGTTGCTCGGAAAGGAATACCATGTCAGGTGCGTGCCCTCCCTCGTGAGTCGGACCCTGTACTACTTGAGTCAGGTCCATGGCTGTCATGGTGGCCATGAACTCCTGTGCCAACCCAGAGGTTTCGCCGAGTGACGGCAGGTTGAAGTCCCCCAGGACAATGAGTCCGGGGAACTCCACCGCCAACCCGGCTACCTTCTCGAGCAGTACAGGCAGGGCTTTTGACACGCAGCTGGGAGGCAGGTACGTGAGAAATAAGCCCACCTGAACCCCTAAGTCCAACTTCATCAAGAGAGACTCGCAACCCGCAATTTCCGGAGCAATGAGTCTACGCAGGCAAAGGCTCTCCCTGGCTACAATGGCCACTCCTCCCCCCCTTCCCTGGGGTCGAGGTTGATGCCATATCTGAAACCCGGCTGGGCAAATTTCAGAGAGAGGAACACCTCCCTCTGGGCCCAGCCAGGTTTCAGTAATACATGCCAGGTCGGCCTCCTCATCCAGGATCAAATCCCGGATGAGGAGAGCTTTATTTACCACCGACCTGGCATTAAGCAGCAGCAACCTGAGCCCAGGGCCAGAGTTATACTCACCACCAGTACCCAAGATTGGGCTCACAGAGCCAGAACAAGGGACCGTTATTAAGCAACGATCCCTCGTTCCCCTGGAACGGCTAACTCTGTGGCCCCCGCCATAACTGCCTCTCCCCAGCAACACAGGGATATTCCGACCCCCTGCCACCCCAGAGATCGATGCCCCTTCCTCTCCTGTCTCCCGAGCGTCAGGTGGGCCAGACCTATCATTCACACTACTATCACTCAACTCATCCATACCATAACCCCACCCACCCCCACCCACCCAATGATGGTTCTCACTGTCAGAAAATGCCTCCTTATGCCCAGGTTCATTTATTCCTTAATTGGATTTGTATGCCTCCCCTCTCCGTGGACGCGGGGCGGCTCACAACCAACATAGAATAGAGTCTACGGAGAGGCATACAAATCTAATAAATAATAATAATAATAATAATAATAATAATAATAATACTCAGATGCTGCAAAAAGATTGCACAGACTGACTACAAGCATAGACATGATGCTGTGGCACAGATGATCCACTGGAACTTGTGCCGGAACTACCATTTCCCAGTGGCAAAGAACTGGTGGGATCATAAGCCCGAAAAAGTGGTCGAAAATGAGCAAGCAAAACTACTGTGGGACTTCCGACTTCAGACTGACCGAATTCTGAAGCATAACACACCAGACATTGTGATTGTGGAGAAAAAGAAAGTATGGATCATCGACATCGCAATCCCAGGAGACAGCAGAATTGAGGAGAAGCAGCTAGAGAAATTAGTGAAATACGAAGATCTAAAAATCGAACTGCAATGACTCTGGCATAAGCCCGTGAAAGTGGTCCCAGTGGTACTTGGCACGCTGGGCGCAGGGCCAAAGGATCTCAGCGGACACTTGAAAACCATTGGAATTGACAAAATCTCCATCTGTCAATTGCAAAAGGCCGCTTGACTGGGATTGGCAAACATAATTCGCCACTACATCACACAGTCCTAGGTGCTTGGGAAGCGCCCGACTGGGGATGAAATACGAAATCCGGCATAGTGATCTCGTTTGCTGTGTTGTACTGACATAATAATAATAATAATAATAATAATAATAATAATAATAATAATAATAATAATAAAAAAAAAACAATTTGATCCAATTAATTACGATTAAAAGACTTAAAAAGATCAAACTTCCAGCAGACGTGGTTGGTAAATCCACAGTCACTGAATTTAAAAATGCCTGGGATAAACATATATCCATCCTAAGATAAAATACGGGAAATAGTATAAGGGCAGACTAGATGGACCAGGAGGTCTTTTTCTGCCGTCAATCTTCTATCTTTCTATGCAGTGGATCCTAACTTTATGAGTTGTGACCTCGATCTGCAGTTTTTAGTAACAAGGACACAGTGACTATGTCCTGAGCTGTCTCCGGATGGAAGGGAGAGAAAGAAAGCCCAGCGGATCTAATCTCCTGTCAATCACACCATGGATTACTTATGTGATGTCGTTTCCAGCTCAGGATTACATGCATCTGCCACTTGTTTCTGTGGTTCTGGTTTGCAAGACGCAGGCAAATTGCACCGGGGAGCTTACCTGAGGTCTCATTCGGGGGTTCCAACGTACATAGTAGTTGACCCACAATTCCAAATGACTTAAGCTGGCCACGGGATAGAGAACGTGATTCTTGTAGTTGACGTAGAAAGGGTTACTGAATTCTTCCACCTGGCTATTGATGTAGGACCACAAAGAGATGGTTTTGGTATTGATCTCCTGGGGAAAACGAATAAGGTTATTGAAAAGGTGTGTTTGTAAAAAAACAAAACAAAATTATACTATTTTATAACTCAGATGGTTCAGTGGATGTGGGGGAGACATCCACATGCTGCAGGCCTGTTTTGCCCCCAGTGGAATCTGCTGATGAAGGCTCCTCTGACCAAGAAGACATGAGTGACAGGGAGGAGGAGAGTGGGGCAGACAGCTCAGAAGGAGATCAATTATCTCGCTCCTCCTTGGATTCGGAACAAGAGTTAATGATACAGCCACGCATGCGGAGAACGAGGCATAGGCAACAACAACTGAGAGATTGTTATCAAAGAAAACGAGGCCACCTGTGGTTGGGTGGGGCTGTGGTCATTAGTGAGGCTTTTATAAATAGCAGCCTGTGGGTTTGGCCATTGTGGAGGATTATCTGATCATTGTGTTTCGTGACTGCTTTGCTGCCTTTGACCTTTTGTGTGCTGATTTCCCCCCGCTTTGAAACTAAACCAGAGCAAAGTGTGTTTCACTTTGTGGAAGAAGAAGGACTGTGAATTGCCTCACAGCTGCAAGCTAAGTATCACAGAACTGATAAGGGACTTGTACAAATTACCAGTTTGGTTGGAGACGAGGGCTCTTTGCTCTACCAAAAGAGGGCTTGGTTTAAGTGAATTTTCATTATAAAGAACATTGTTTTGAATTTTCAAATGTGTGTGTGTCTGAAATTTGTACCTGTGAATTTTTGGGAGGATTCTACTAGAGAGCCCGACAGAACAGAGGGAGCTGATTCCAAAGGACGGGGCCACCACAGAGAAGGCTCTTCCCATATGCCCCCCGCCAGGCAGCATTGCCTGGCTGACGGGACCTGGAGAAGGCCGGCTTGTGGTTATAAGCAGTGATGGGCTACCAAACCTTTTACTACCACACTGTGGGCATGGCTTGTGCATTTTGTTTCAACATCTTTCAGTGCAAATTGGATGCTCCAAATTTTGCTGCGGGAACTGCGTTCCTGACCATAGGAGCCCAATCACTGGTTATAAGTTAAGGACTGCCTGCTTAGAATTATTATTATTATTTATTAGATTTGCAATTCTCAGCTATTACTGGCGGTTCTCAGAGTCAGTACGAAACGGACGAGGGTTATTTTAGAACACTGAACAACGGTGTTTTTGTAAGTTAACGTTTACTGGGCAATTGATTTATTAATATTTAGGCAAGTATGGTAAATAACAGGCGTGGGGCAGCCGTAATGCATTTGTTCACAGGGAATAAAGCCCGTTTGAGAGCAGGGAGGTGGGAAATCAGATAAAAGCCCAAACAATGCAATTGTCTGAATGTCAGCAAAATTCTACCGCAGAGAATCGATGAAGTGGTATTGTAGGGGAAACAACCAACCCAGGTATAATCCTTATTCCTACCTAAAATATTGTGGGCTGCAATTAAACAGAGAGGTTTAATGGGGTCGTTAAAATTCTAAGTCGAGTCCCCCTCTTCCCTATACAGCCATTATTAAATCAAGCTTTCCGAATCCGTTATCGGATTCCTCTCGCAATTTTCTCTTCCTCCGGTGCTATAAAGCATCTGTTTCCACTACAGTCGCCTCTTAAATGGCATTTGTTGCCCCCCCCCTCCTCCTTTCTTCTTTCCTCTCTTTTTTTTCTCCCTTTCTTTTCAACTGCATTAGATTAGC
>NC_091957.1:54179140-54207855 GCF_031021105.1 Erythrolamprus reginae
TCGCGGATTCGCTATTTCACGGGTTTTCAAAGGGGGGTTAAATCCATTAAAAAATTTAAATGCATTAATAATGCATAAAATTCTTCCGCAGTCCTACTGTACTCTATTAGAATAGAATAGAATAGAATTTTTATTTTATTGGCCAAGTGTGATTGGACACACAAGGAATTTGTCTTGGTGCATATGCTCTCAGCGTACATAAAAGAAAAGATAAATTTGTCAAGAATCATGTAGTACAACACTTAATGATTGTCATCATTAAGTGTTAAAGAAACTGGTAGGATATCACATGTAGTTCCAGCTGAGAAACATTATAAAATGACTATTTCATGCAAAGGGTGGGGTTTAAAAGTCCAAATGCTCGTTAAATGCATAAAAAACTATCGTTCCTCTACTTCACGGAAATTCGTTTTCCATCCTCCCCCCCTCCACGTTTTCTGCTGCGCAGGGGTGATAGGGTTTACTCCTCACCCTCTAATAGTAACTGGGGCCCTCTCTGAGTTTTCCCAGACTTAAATCCTTCGGCGATTTCCTCCCCGTCTCGCGTGATGCTCACCAGGGCAAAGCGATGTCCGAAACTCATCCATTCCTTCTCCAAGAGGACCTCGAAGCCTTTGATGGTCCGGTAGTAGCTGTCCAGCATGAGCATTGCCAAGGAAGTCAACTGAGCTGTACGGTCCCAACCATCGCTGCAGTGAACCACCACCGAGGTTTTGCCGGACTCAATTTTGTCAGCAATTCTCACAGCTCCAGCCAGAAGCATCTTTTAGAATAAAGAAGAAGAAAATCCAAGTGGAGATTGATTGATTGATTGATTCATTCATTCAATTTTTATGCCGCCCTTCTCCTTAGACTCAGAGCGGCTTACAACATGTTAACAATAGCACTTTTTTAACAGAGCTAGGCTATTGCCCCCACAATCCGGGTCCTCATTTTACCCACCTCGGAAGGATGGAAGACTGAGTCAACCTTGAGCCAGTGATGAGATTTGAACCGCTGACCTTCAGATCTACAGTCAGCTTTAGTGGCCTGCAGTACAGCACTATACCTGCTGCGCCACCCCGGCTCATACATAGATAGATAGAGATAGAATAGAATAACAGGGGAGGGACCTTGGAGGGTATCTACGAGACCGCCTTCTGCCGCACGAATCCCAGCGACCGGTTAGGTCCCAGAGTTGGTCTCCTCCGGGTCCCGTCAACTAAACAATGACGTTTGGCGGGACCCAGAGGAAGAGCCTTCTCTGTGGCGGCTCCGACCCTCTGGAATCAGCTCCATCCAGAGATTGGAACTGCCCCCACCCTCCTTGCCTTTCGCAAACTCCTTAAAACCCACCTCTGTCGTCAAGCGTGGGGGAACTGAAACATCTCCCCCTGCCTATGTAGTTTTTATGCATGATATGACAGTATGTATGTTTTTTATATATTGGGGTTTCTTGTTTTTTAGACTTTTTAAATGTATTATAGTTATTTTAGAGTTTAACTATTAGATTTGTCATCATATATTGTTTTTATCATTGCTGTGAGCCACCCCGAGTCTACGGAGAGGGGCGGCATACAAATCTAATAAATAATAATAATAATAATAATAATAATAATAATAATAATAATGAAATAATAATAATAATAACCCCCTGCTCAGGCAGGGAACCGTATAGCAGTGATGGCAAACCTAATGCACAGGTCTCACAGGTGGTACATGGAGCCATATCTGCTGGCACTCGAGCTATTGCCCTAGCTCAGCTCCAACGTGCATGTGTGTGCCAGCCAGCTGATTTTTGGCTCGGACAGAGGGTGTTTTTGGCTTCCAGAGACCCTCCAGGGAGATGGGGGAGGGCATTTTTATCCTCTCCTTGCTCCAGAGAAGCCTTTGGAGCCCAGGGAGTGCAAAACACAACCCTACTGGGCTCACCAGAAGTTAGTAAACAGGCCATTTCTGGCCTCCGGAGAGCTTCCGGGGAGGTAGGGGAAGCTCTTTTCGCCCTCCCTAGGCATTGAATTATGGATGTGGGCACTCACATATGTGTGTGATATCATGTGAGCCGCTCCGAGTCTACGGAGAGGGGCGGCATACAAATCTAATTATTATTACTATTAATAACAACAATAACAACAATAACAAAAATAACAAAAACAAAAACAACAACAACAACAACAACAACAATAATAATGTGTGCATGCTCTTTCGGAAAATAAGGTTCGCCATCACTGCCCTATAGCATTTCAGACAAATGTTTGTCCAGTCTCTTCTTAAAAACTTCCAGTGTTTGGCGCATTTACAACTTCTGGAGGCAAACTGTTCCACCAGTTAATTGTTCTAACTGTCAGGAAATTCCTCCTTAGTTCTAGGTTGCTTCTCTCCTTGATTAGTTTCCACCCACTGCTTCTTGTTCTACCCTCAGGTGCTTTGGAGAATAGCTGGACTCCCTCTTCTTTGGGGCAACCCCTCAAAAGCCAGAAGACTACTATGGCGTCACCCCTAGTCCTTCTCTTCTGAAATTTTGCAGAACAACAGAGTTAGAGAACCCTGGTCTAGGGTGACCTTGGCAATGATCAACCCTTGATCATTGCCAAGGTCGCCCTAGACCAGGGTTCTCTAACTCTGTTCTGTAAAATTTCAGAAGAGAAGGACTAGGGGTGACGCAATAGTAGGGGGCCTCCATCCTTGGCCACTTTAAGAGCTGTGGACTTCAACCCCCAGAATTCCACAGTCAGGTTGGTTAGCTGGGGGAATTCTGGGAGTTGAAGTCCACAGGCCTTTAAAAAGTTCCCAAAGTGAGTCCCCTCTGCTCTAAAAGGAAACATAGAAACATAGAAGACTGACGGCAGAAAAAGACCTCATGGTCCATCTAGTCTGCCCTTATACTATTTCCTGTATTTTATCTTAGGATGGATATGTGTTTAATCCCAGGTATGTTTAAATTCAGTTCCTGTGGATTTACCAACCACGTCTGCTGGAAGTTTGTTCCAAGCATCTACTACTCTTTCAGTGAAATAATATTTTCTCACGTTGCTTTTGATCTTTCCCCCAACTAACTCCAGATTGTGCCCCCTTGTTCTTGTGTTCACTTTCCTATTAAAAACACTTCCCTCCTGGACCTTATTTAACCCTTTCACATATTTAAATGTTTGGCTTCCTTCGATGTAAAATCTTTCCCGATGGGAGAGAGAAGGCAGCCTAGAGAGGAGCACAATAGAAGCCTAAATTGACCCCACGTTTCGCCGATTACCCGTATATACTCCAGCCAGTGCGTATTCTCCACGTTGGACAGCCACCGGGATTCGTCGATGGTGGGGTAGACGATTTCTTTCAGTTTGCGCAGCGATTCCCGCATCACGTGGATATTCGGGATTTCCAGGAAGATCAACTCCACGTTGGGATAGGCACTTTCACTCTCGTACCCGCCGCCCTTGGCCTGAAATGACAACGGAGTCCCCATCACCCCTAGGCGTTAAGTGGAGAAGCAGTTTGTTCTAGTGAAGTGATGACGAACCTATGGCATGGGTGGCACGGGAAGCCATATCGGCTGGCACACGAGCCGTTACCCTAGCTCAGCTCCAACGTGCTAAGGACGCTAGCCAGATTAATATCTGGTAATCCGATTCTTTTCCCTGTTTTCCTCCCCAAAAATTAAGGTGCGTCTTATACTCCAAAAATACGTTATTCATAAAATAACAAAGGTGGGATAAAAATAAGTAAATAATAATGAATGCTGACAAGTTGACATTTCAATTGAAACTAAATTGCACTTTTTTGTGGTTTGGTTTTTTTTGCTGAAGCTGCTTTAATCCCCCCCCTCCTCCTTTTCAGTCTGTCTCCCACCTTGTTGGTGTCGGCGACGCTGTTCTGCCTGGCGTCAAAGATGAAAAGCTTGTGAGATTGAGCATTGGCATCCATGATGGTCTGCAGGTACTTCTCGTCTTCTTTGCACTGCTTGTCGTTCGGCCCGATGAGAGGCTGGCTGCATCGGGTGAGAGTGGCCTGGCTCTCGGGGTGAATCCAGGATAACACCTGGATTAAGAGAGAGAGGGGGAAGGATTATTATTATTATGTCAGTACAACACAGCAAACGAGATCACTATGCTGGATTTCGTATTTCATCACCAGTCGGGCGCTTCCCAAGCACCTAGGACTGCGTGATGTAGCGGCAAATTATGTTTGCCGATCCCAGTCAAGCGGCCTTTTGCAATTGACAGGTGGAGATTTTGTCAATTCCGATGGTTTTCAAATGTCCGCTGAGATCCTTTGGCCCTGCGCCCAGCGTGCCAAGTACCACTGGGACCACTTTCACAGGCTTATGCCAGAGTCGTTGCAGCTCGATTTTTAGATCTTTGTATTTCACTAATTTCTCTAGCTGCTTCTCCTCAATTCTGCTGTCTCCTGGGATTGCGATGTCGGTGATCCATACTTTCTTTTCCTCCACGATCACAATGTCTGGTGTGTTATGCTTCAGAATTCGGTCAGTCTGAAGTCGGAAGTCCCACAGTAGTTTTGCTTGCTCATTTTCGACCACTTTTTCGGGCTTATGATCCCACCATTTCTTTGCCACTGGGAAATGGTAGTTCCGGCACAAGTTCCAGTGGCATTATTCCATCATCATCATCATCATCATCATCATCATCATCATCATTATTATTAATAATAATTAAATTTGTATGCCGCCCCTCTCCGCAGACTCGGGGCGGCTCACCGCAGCAATAGAAAACAATATACAATACAAATCTAATATTACAAAGTTAAAAACCCATAATTTAAAAAACATGCACACAACATACCATACATAAACTACAATTAATATATATATATATATAAAGGTTGACTCAGCCTTCCATCCTTCTGAGGTTGATAAAATCTGGACCCAGATTGTTGGGGGCAAGAGGCTGACTCTGTAAACCGCTTAGAGAGGGATGTAAAAGCACTATGGAGCGGTATATAAGTCTGCTAAGTGCTATTCTTTCTCCACTTTTAATACCCAGCACATCCTCTTTCAACCCAGCTTTCCTTAATAGGGATCCAGCCTATATCCTTGAGGAATGATCTGGTTTGTAAGTAAGCGTTCATGAAAACACGCCAGTCATGGAACGAGGGTGCGACAAAGTTTCCCGTCAACATTTCAATATTGGAGCTCAGTCTTACTTACTGGAACTCTGCCTTTTGCTCTAAACGCAGCTACCCGCGAGAGATCTTCGTCTTTGACGCTGGTTGGCACAACAAGAACGGCAGGATATGTGTCACAAAATTCATACATGCTGTTAATTTTGGATATTTTCCAGCTCTCGTTGGGTAAACCCTTGAAAACAAAAGCATTTTTTGTATACATCAAACTTGGATAATGACAGGCCGACTGTAGGAAGCAAGGAAGCAATCATAACCTAATTGTGATAAATAATTCGGTAGAATTATTATTATTTTTGGGTCTGGATTAAAATCACACAAATGCAATAACGTTTGGTAACACAGCAGGCAGGCAGCTTAAAGTTTAAAATTCCTACTACTTGTATTTAATAGGCAAGACACCTGTTATTTCCCTTATTCTTAATGTGTTATATCCATTTAGCTCTATTGTATACTGTAAACAACCTTGAGTAATTTGGCAGGGAATTGGTATTCAAATATATATATTTATTATGATTATGTATTAGGTGTGTGCATGTGCATATAGGCAGAATGCTCAATACTGGATGGTATTCTAAACATGAACGTCAACCAGGCTCACCTGTCTTTTGTATTCTGCCACCGGATCGTAAACCTTCCAACCGTTAGTAGGAAATTTCTCCTTGTAACTGAATGCAAAGAAGGGCTGAATGCAAAAGAAAGAAAAGAAGGGAACGTTATGGTCATTAAATCTCATTTCTTGATCTCCATGCAAAGATTTAGTTGTGGGAAGTAAAAATAGAGTAGAGTAGAATAGAGTAGAGTAGAGCAGAGTAGAATAAATATATTGGAATGAAAGCACCTAGGACTGCGTGATGTAGCGGCGAATTATAATAATAATAATAATAATAATAATAATAATAATAATAATAATAATAATAATAATAGAATAGAATGGAGTGGAACAGAATAGAATAAGGAATGGAATATGAAATGGAATAAGGAACAGAACAGAACAGAATTCTTTATATATATGGGTCCCGTCAACTAAACAATGTCGCTTGGCAGGACCCAGGGGAAGAGCCTTCTCTGTGGCGGCCCCGGCCCTCTGGAACCAACTCCCCCCCAGAGATTAGAATTGCCCCCACCCTCCTTGCCTTTCGTAAGCTTCTTAAAACCCACCTCTGCCGCCAGGCATGGGGGAATTGAGATACTCTTTCCCCCTAGGCCTTTACAATTTTATGCATGGTATGTCTGTATGTATGTTTGGTTTTTATAATAAGGGTTTTTTAACTGTTTTAATATTGGATTGTTATATGCTGTTTTTATTACTGTTGTTAGCCGCCCCGAGTCTACGGAGAGGGGCGGCATACAAATCAAGTCAAGTCAAGTCAAATCAAGTCAAGTCAAGTCAAGTCAAGTCAAATCAATCAATCAATATGTTATCAATGATGGGCTCCTACGGGTACGGTCAGGCATAGTTCCCTCTAAGCTGAGCAGTGAGCAATTGCTCACTTAAAAATCATCATCAACTCAGAGTTTTCCAAACCTGCCCAGAAGCCGAGAGGGAAAGAGTGAGAGGGAAGGAGAGAGAGAGGAAGAGAGAGGAAGAGAGAGAAAAAAAGAGAGGAAGGAAAAGAGAAAGAAAAAGAATGGGAGTAAGGAAGAGAGAAAGAAAATCAAAATCTAGTTTGAAACTAGCTCAACTATTTAAGTGGCATTTTGATATTGATAGAGTTGCCCTATTGCTCACTGTTATAGACACACAGTACAGTATTTTATTTTGAAATTCTCTGAGGCAAAACAGGGTGGGTTTTTTATTTGTTTGTTTGTCTGTGTCTGTCTGTCTGTCTGTCTGTCTGTCTGTCTGTCTGTCTGTCTGTCTGTCTGTCTGTCTGTCTGTCTGTCTGTCTGTCTGTCTATCTATCTATCTATCTATCTATCTATCTATCTATCTATTATTTCTGTGCCGCCCAGTCCCAAAGGGACTGCTGGTCAGACACTATACTTTTCCGCCCACCCCCCAAAAAAATTAGAGGGAACACTGCGGTCAGGTACACAGAACCAGTAGACAACTTTTGGTCAGGTACGGAGAACCGGTAGAAAAAAATTGAATTTTTTTCATTTTTTCCCCCTTTTGAGCTCTGGGTATGTTTTTCCTATCACAGTAAATGAGGTTGAATGTGTATAATTTTAAAAGAGCTGTTTGTGCGTGCGTGTGTATATACACATACAGTTTATATAGTAGATAATGTATATTTTTGTGTGCCTGTGTGTAATATGTATGCACATGTATTGCATATATATACATAGAATTAAATGGAATATTTTGTATGTTCAGTCATAGTATTCTATTCTATTCTATTCTATTCTATTCTAGTAAATAGAGAGGGAAATTGTATCTCTTTGAGGCGAGGAGAGGCCAGGCACCCTAACCCAAACCCTTGACGTGAGTGACATCAAGTTGGCCATCTTTAAGTCAGTCACATGATATTTAAGCCACCCCCAGTCACATGATCATCAAGCCACTCCCACCTGGTCACATGGCTGGCAAGCCACACCCACAGTGTGATAATAAAAATTTTTGCAGCCCTTCACTGCCTGTTATGTACAAAATTAATGTTGTTGTCCTGCATGTTTTTAAAATTATGGGTTTTTAGTTTTAATTATTAGATTTGTATTGTACATTGTTTTTTTTCCTATTACTGTTGTGAGCTGTCCCGAGTCTATGGAGAGGGGCGGCATACAAATTTAATAAATCAATCAATCAATAAATCTGTGATAATATTTGCGTTTTGTGATGGTGATAAAAAAAAAATCAACATATTTACATTCCTTCATTCTCCCTCATGTGTTTTGCTAGAGGGAAGAACTTACCAGCCCATGAGAAAGCGGAAATGCTCGAGTAATCAAGTTCTGAAAAACCTCCAGTCTCTGCTCTTCCTGTTTATAAGCAAGCCGCAAGTTTCTCATATCCTGTCGAAAGATATCTTTAGGTTTGACTGGTTATATTCAAAAAATAAAATAGGATTACAGCACTTTATGGAAATCTAAGCATTTTGCATTCTTTCTAGAGAAAAATAATATTTATTTTTGATTAACTTTTTTAAAATTTAAAACAAAACACATGAAAACACACAAACATAAAAGAAAAACACACACACCAGGGATGATTTACATCCCAATTTTCCCCAGAAGCACATATGGAGTTGTGTACATTTTTACATTAATTGAGAGCATTTTTGTCTATTTTTACAGTAAATACTGTATGTTTTATAAGAAAATAAAAATTCAAGAAAGGAAAAAAGTAAGGAAGGAAGAAAAGACATATAAAAATCTTGACTCCAATTAAAAAGATAAACATATCAACTACTGATTTTTTTGAACCTCGCATTCTATTTCACTTCTTTGTTTTAACCAATTGTAGAATTTATCCCGAAAATGTTTATGTTTGGGGCACAGTTCAGTTGGCTCCTGAAAAAAGCACCTTCGGGACAAACGTGGCCTGAATGATGGAGAACCTCTACAAACGTTTAGCTTTACAATTTGGGATGTGTTGTGGTTGGCTCTGGCCCAGCTCCTGCCCCAGGGAATGGGGAGGTGGATGCAGGGGAAACTTCAACATGTCACAGGCCTGTGTTATTGCCGACAGAGTCAGTTCAGAGTTTAGTTTCCTCGGACGAAGAAGAAGGTGGGAGTGACTCGGCAGAGGAGGGCTTGGCACACAGCCAAGGCAGTCAATCTCCATTATCTTCTATTGCTTCAGATGATGACATGTTGGACCCACGCAAGTGCAGAATTATGCGTAGAAGAGACCAAGTAAGGACATATTACAGGAAATAAGGGAGGCCACCTGTGTTTGGGTGGGGCTCCAGTAATTAGAGCTGCTGCTTTAAATAGCAGCATGTGGGTTTGGAAATTGTGGAAGAATATCTGATCGGAGTTCGTCAGGAATCTTGTGTTGCTGGACTTTGTTGCTTTGAAACCAAAGCAGAGCAACGTGTGTGTGTGTGTCTCACTTCGTTGGAAGAAGAAGGGGTGTGAAGTTTCTCCACAGCTGCTGGCTAAGTACTTAATGACTGCTTAAGGGAAATTGTACAGACTAACCGGTTGTTTTGGGATGAGTGCTCTTTGCAATACAAAAAGAGTGCTTTGTTTATTTTGACTTTTGTGATAAAGAACATTGTTTTGGATTTTCAAACGTGTGTGTGTCTGAAATTTGTACCCTTGAATTTTCGGGAGGCTCCAATCAGAGAGCCCGGCAGAACAGGATGGAATGGATTTGCAGAGGAAAAACTGCGGACCACAATGAACCAGGAGCAACTCCCAAGTGACCCTGAAGACACAAGTAAACCTCCAAGGTCTTCAAGGACCCTCAAAATGGATGCAAGGAACATCAATCCTTCCATTCCCCATCATCCAGCCAGAGCTGAAGAAGCTTCTTGGAGGAGAAGCAAAACACCTTCAAAAGAAAAAAACAAGTCCAGTTGTCTCCTGAAAAAAGCACATTTGGGACATGATTGGCGGGACTCAGGGGAAGAGCCTTCTCTGTGGTGGCCCCGGCCCTCTGGAACCAGCTCCCCCCAGAGATCAGAATTCCCCCCACCCTCCTCGCCTTTCGTAAGTTCCTTAAAACCCACCTCTGTCGTCAGGCACGGGGGAACTGAGATATCCTTTCCCACTAGGCCTATACAATTTATACATGGTATGTTTGTGTGTGTGCTTATTTGGTTTTTAATAAGGGTTTTTTAGTTATTTTAAATACAGTGATACCTTGTCTTACAAACTTAATTGGTTCCGGGACAAGGTTCTTAAGGTGAAAAGTTTGTAAGATGAAACAATGTTTCCCATAGGAATCAATGGAAAAGCGATTAATGCGTGCAAGCCCAAAATTCACCTTTTGCCAGCCGAAGCGCCCGTTTTTGCACTGCTGGGATTCCCGTGACGCTCCCCTCCATGGGAAACCCCACCTCCTGACTTCTGTGTTTTTGCGATGCTGCAGGGGAATCCCAGCAGGAGAATCCCAGCATCGCAAAAACAAGCGCTTCGCTGGCAACAGAAGTCCGGAGGTGGGGTTTCCTAGCGAAGGGAGCATCAGTGAAATCGCAGTATCGCAAAAACACCAAAGTCCTCGAAACCCCACCTCCGGACCTCTGTGTTTTTGCAATGTTGCAATTTCACTGAGGCTCCCTCCATGGGAAACCCCACCTCCGGACTTCCATTGCCAGCGAAGCGCCCGTTTTTGCGCTGCTGGGATTCTCTTGCAGCATCACAAAAACACGGAAGTCCGGAGGTGGGGTTCCCCATGGAGGGGAGCCTCAGAATCCCAGCAGTGCAAAAACGGGCGCTTTGCTGGCAATGGAAGTCTGGAGGCAGGGCATCCCAGCGGCGGTGGTGGGTTTGTAAGGTGAAAATAGTTTGTAAGAAGAGGCAAAAAAATCTTAAACCCCGGGTTTGTATCTCGAAAAGTTTGTATGACGAGGCGTTTGTAAGACGAGGTATCACTGTATTAGATTTGTTATATGCTGGTTTTTTTATTGCTGTTAGCCACCCCGAGTCTACGGAAAGGGGCGGCATACAAATCTAATAAATGAATGAATGAATGAATGAATAAATAAATAAATAAAATAACCTAGTTTACTGAGAACCGCTACAGACATCCAATCCGTACCTTGCAAACTATCTCTATACCACAAGAATTGTCTCCGTGGCTCTGCACGCCAATCTTTTCCACTCTACTTATTACTGCGAGGGGAACGTCAAGGACAAAATGTGGATCCTGAAAATTGAATGAAAAAAAACAACGTACATTGAGTAAATATTTATCACCTGGGACATGATAAAATGATCGTGGTAGGATACGTTAGCTCACCGTGGGCCTTTATGCCGAGGCTATACCTACATAGATTTCTGGTTGCAAAAAGTCTTAACAGCAAGAAGGCTTATACAATATTATTTCTCAAATGTGGCAACTTTAATGTGGCAATTGAAGTTTATGCATCTTGAAATAGCCAAGTTTGAAACACCACTGCTCTAGAAAAAAAGCCAACACAATTTTGGGCTGCATAAACAGAGGGATAGAATCAAGATCATGTGAAGTGTTAATACCGCTTTATTATTATTACTATTTGTTAGATTTGTATGCCGTCCCTCTCTGCAGACACGGGGCGGCTTTGGTAAGGCCACACCTGGAATACGACATCCAGTTTGGGTCACCATGATATAAAAAAGATGTTGAGACTCTAGAAAAAGTGCAGAGAAGAGCAACAAAGAGGATTAGGGGACTGGAGGCTAAAACATATGAAGAACGGTTGCAGGAACTGGGCATGGCTAGTTTGATGAAAAGAAGGACCAGGGAGACATGATAGCAGTCTTCCAATATCTGAGGGACTGCCTCAAAGAACAGGCAGTCCAGCTATTCTGCAAAGACAAGAAGCAATGGGTGGAAACTAATCAAGGAGAGAAGCAACTTAGACCTAAGGAGAAATCTCCCGACAGAATAATTAACCAGTGGAAGAACTTGCCTCCAGAAGTTGTGAATGCTCTAACACTGAAAGTCTTTAAAGAAGATGTTGGATAATAATTATTTGTCTGTAGTTGTGTTGGGTTTCCTACCTGAGCAGGGGGTTGGACTAGAAGACCTCCAAGGTCCCATCCTTCTATTCTATTCTAATTAAGAAAATGCACGATGTGCAATACAGAACGAAGACTCACCCTCTCAACATTCTTGAAATACATTTTGTAATCGGTGACTGTCAGCGTGCCACTGATGGCTCCGATGAATGGGCAGATATAGACCACATCTTTCGCTGAGAAAAAAGGTGACATTTTATTAGCGCTTACAGCCTGTTATTGAAAACTCTTTCGTGCCAGATATGACTTCTGCTTTCAAATTGAATATGGTGTTAGGGGTGGGATAAAGTCCTTTTGCACAGCAAGGTACAGTGTCCCCTCGATTTTCGCGGGTTCGAACTTCGCGGATAGCCTATACCACGGTTTTTCAAAAAATATTAATTAAAAAATACTTCATGGGTTTTTTTCTATACCACAGTTTTTCCTGCCCGATGACATCATACGTCATCGCTAAACTAATAATTTTTGCCAATAAATAACAAAAAAATAATTATTGTTAATAAATAATTATGTTTATAAATATCAGGATCACTGAGTGTCTTATTCAGTGGTGAGTACCAGTAATAATGGTGAGTAAATGGTCGTTAAGGGAATGGGAAAGGGTAATTTAGGGGTTTAAAGTGTTAAGGGAAGGCTGGTGATAATGTTCATAGCCAACAATGGTGTACAGTGAACCCTCGATCATCGCGAGGGTTCCGTTCCAGGACCCCACGCGATGATCGATTTTTAGCGAAGTAGCGGTGCGGAAGTAAAAACACCATCTGCGCTTGCGCAGATGGTGTTTTTGCTTCCACTGCCGCCCGCCCTTCGCCCGCCCACCCCGTTGCTCGCGCCCGCCCACCCCATTGCTCACGCTGTTGCTGGGGCCGCTTCCCAGCTGGGGAGCCGAGCTAGGGAGTCCGGACCGCCCGCGCGTTGCTGGGGAAAGCGTGCGCGCTTGGGGAATCCCTAGCTCCGCTCCCCAGCTGGGGAGCCGAGCTAGGGATTCCCCAAGCGCGCGCGCTTTCCCCAGCAACGCGCGCGCGGTCCGGACTCCCTAGCTCGGCTCCCCAGCTGGGGAGCGAGCTGCGATGTCCCCAAGCGCGCGGGCACCGCCCGCCCGCCCACGCTGTTGCTGGGGCCGCTTCCCAGCTGGGGAGCCGAGCTAGGGAGTCCGGACCGCGCGCGCGTTGCTGGGGAAAGCGCGCGCGCTTGGGGAATCCCTAGCTCCGCTCCCCAGCTGGGGAGTCGAGCTAGGGATTCCCCAAGCGCGCGCGCTTTCCCCAGCAACGCGCGCGCGGTCCGGACTCCCTAGCTCGGCTCCCCAGCTGGGGAGCGAGCTGCGATGTCCCCAAGTGCGCGGGCACCGCCCGCCCGCCCACGCTGTTGCTGGGGCCGCTTCCCAGCTGGGGAGCCGAGCTAGGGAGTCCGGACCGCGCGCGCGTTGCTGGGGAAAGCGCGCGCGCTTGGGGAATCCCTAGCTCCGCTCCCCAGCTGGGGAGCCGAGCTAGGGATTCCCCAAGCGCGCGCGCTTTCCCCAGCAACGCGCGCGCGGTCCGGACTCCCTAGCTCGGCTCCCCAGCTGGGGAGCGAGCTGCGATGTCCCCAAGCGCGCGGGCACCGCCCGCCCGCCCACGCTGTTGCTGGGGCCGCTTCCCAGCTGGGGAGCCGAGCTAGGGAGTCCGGACCGCGCGCGCGCGTTGCTGGGGAAAGCGCGCGCGCTTGGGGAATCCCTAGCTCCGCTCCCCAGCTGGGAAGCGGAGCTAGGGATTCCCCAAGCGCGCGCGCTTTCCCCAGCAACACGCGCGCGGTCCGGACTCCCTAGCTCGGCTCCCCAGCTGGGGAGCGAGCTGCGATGTCCCCAAGCGCGCGGGCACCGCCCGCCCGCCCACGCTGTTGCTGGGGCCGCTTCCCAGCTGGGGAGCCGAGCTGGGGTGTCCCCGCGCGTGCCGCCCCGCCCGCCCACGCCGTTGCTCGCGCCGCCGCTGGGGTCTTACGGGGGCAAGAGGGGGAAGACCCAGGGAAGCCTCTGCCCGGCGGGGAAACTCCACCATCTACGCATGCGTGGAAGGGCACGCATGCGTAGATGGTGGAGTTTACTTCCGGGTTGAAAACTCGCGAAATAGCCCTTTCGCGATCCTTGAGGACGCGAAACTCGAGGGTTCACTGTACAGTGATCCCCCGCTCGTTGCGAGGGTTCCGTTCCAGGACCCCCCCGCAACGAGCGGGTTTTCGCGAAGTAGCGCTGCGGAAGTAAAAACACCATCTGCGCATGTGCAGATGGTGTTTTTAACTTCCGCAGCGCTAGCGAGGAGCCGAAGATTGGGGGTGGCGCGGCTGTTTTAAAACATCGCCGCCGGCATGGGGGGCTTCCTAGCAGCCCCCCAAACCCGGGTTGGGGGTCCAGGGGGTGCTGGCAAGCCCCCCATGCCGGTGGCGACGTTTTAAAACAGCCGCGCCGCCCCCAATCTTCGGCTCCTCGCTAGCGGGCAGGCAGGCGGCGGACAAGCCGTTCGCTGGCGCTCGCTCTCGCCGCTTTGGAGCTGAGTCCTGAAGCGAATTCGCTTCAGGACTCAGCTCGAAAGCGGCGAGAGCTAGCGCCAGCAAACGGCTTGTCCGCGCTCGCTCTCGCCGCTTTCGAGCTGAGTCCTGAAGCGAATTCGCTTCAGGACTCAGCTCCAAAGCGGCGAGAGCTAGCGCCAGCGAACGGCTTGTCCGCGCTCGCTCTCGCCGCTTTCGAGCTGAGTCCTGAAGCGAATTCGCTTCAGGACTCAGCTCCAAAGCGGCGAGAATGAACGGTGTGGGCGGGCGAAGGGCTGGCGGCAGCGAGGAGTTTGCGTGGGCGGTGGGGAAACTCCTTGCTGATGCCCGCTGCTCGCCCTCCCGCCAGCAAGAGGGGGAAGACCCAGGGAAGCCGCCCAGCAGCTGATCTGCCGGGCGCCATCTACGCATGCGTGCCCATAGAAAAAAGGGCACGCATGCGCAGATGGTGTTTTGACTTCCGGGTTGAAAAATCGCATATTACCCTGTTCGCAATGGTCGGGGACGCAATAACCGGGGGATCACTGTATTTACTTCCGCATCTCTACTTCGCGGAAATTCGACTTTCGCGGGCGGTCTCAGAACGCATCCCCCGCGAAAATTGAGGGAACACTGTATAATAAAGGCACTTTAAAAAAAATCTTTCACGGCCTTTCATTTTACAATTTTGTATTTTTACTACAGGAGAGTAAAATAAAGAAAGAAAGAGCAAGATATGTCAATTTTAGGAAATGCAAAAGGCACATGGATTCCCATTTCCAGAAATTAAATGTTTCAGCACAAATGACAAGTTCATCACATAGTCCAGTCTGTTTCTGCCAATGTGTCTGTCACTCCCATCAGCTTCCAGGCAGGTGTTGAACAAAAAATGACCTTGAGACTCTAGAAGGAATTGTTATGGCTACATTTCTACTTCCCTCATGCAGCAACCCGTCCCAGATCCTCACAGCACAAATACAGTGTAATGCATAATGCGTGGCATATATATATATATATCTCTCACTAGGAGTTGAACCTGCAACCTTGTGACACATACAGAATATAATTTGTCAGCTATGAATAAATTAACTGCCTTGGAAACAGCCCTGGGTTGGGCCGAGAGGCAAAAAAGGAGTTGTGATGTTCCTTCAATACACCAGGATGATCCGACACAAAAAACATGTAACCCTTCCCTGGTACAGAGCTGAAGGGATTAGATACTGTAGCCCAGAGGTTAATTCTCTACCTTACAAGGCAAAGGTTGCAAGTTCAAGTCCCAGTGAGGGTATTGCTAGCTGATGAGGCCAGAATAAGGCTGAAATAGATCTATCCTAGTCTCCCTTCATTTTTAAATTCAGCAAAAACATGTGAGACACACACACACATTTATAAATGAACAGCCATCACAATCTCCGGAACATTTAAAATTTATTGAAAACTACTAAAGTGACTAAGCTTTCATTAGTCCTCTACTAACGTCATCAGAGTATTAAAATTCCCACTGAAGACATAGTTGATCTTCGGGATCAATGGGGATTTTAATATTCTGACGACGTTAGTAGAGGACTAACGAAAGCTTAGTAATTTTAGTAGTTTTTAATAAATTTTAAACGGCCCGGAGATCGTGATGGCTGTTGCCTCTTCGTTTAAACATACACCCGGAACTCACATTTTTAGGACAATTCTTGATATTTATATTTACAGTATATTTTATTTTATTATTTTATTAGATTTATAGGCCCCCCTTCTCCTTCCGGACTCGGGGTGGCTTGCAAGAATAAAAAGACAAGGTAAAAATGGAGTACAATTAAAACATTAGAATTTTTTTTAGAAAAAGTAGATAAAAAGTAGATAAAAATCAAACGATGGCTTCGGCCTGACACTGCCTTTTGGAAAAGCCCCTTTGGGCTGCCGTGACCTGGATGACTGAGAATCCCCGCAGCCTTATCTTTTAATTTTTTTCAATGGACGTTCGGAGAGGAAAAGAGACGTGGTACCCACACGAAATTCAAATCGCCGACGTTTCATTTCCAAATATTGGAACACGATCACTAAAACAACAACAAAAGCCACGGGGATGAAAACCGCTGAGCAGTTAAGTATCTGCGGGATTATACGCCAGACATCCATCTCGCGGCTGGTTTAATTCTATGTTAATTCGTAATTAAAATTCTTTTCAGGCGGAGTTGCCTTTTGTGCTCCGCTCAGGTTTGAAGGGATTAAGGACCCGAAGATGAAAAGATCTTGCAGCCGCCTTCTGGAAGATAGCCGGACGGTGAGGGAGAGGGCCTTGCCCGCGACATCGAGCAGCCGAGGAGAAACGCGAGGACTCCGCTGTTGGTTTAAATGGTCTCACTTACTGTTGTGTGTGTTCCCTGTCAGCCTCTAGAATTGACAGACTCAGAAGATGGAGATGATGTAGAAGCTGTCAATTACCCTGATTTAAAAGATGTGGGGGAAGATACCGAGGAAAGTGAAACAGAACAGCCATCCGGCGAAAGTATGCAGACTTATGTTTCTTCCGGTAGTGCGAGTTTAGAAGACAGCCCTTGGACCAGATTACCTCTGGAACCGCCTGCTACCGCACGAATCCCAGCGACCGATAAGGTCCCACAGAGTTGGCCTTCTCCGGGTCCCGTCGACTAAACAATGTCATTTGGCGGGCCCCAGGGGAAGAGCCTTCTCTGTGGCGGCCCCGGCCCTCTGGAACCAACTCCCCCCGGAGATTAGAACTGCCCAAATCCTCCCTGTCTTTCGTAAACTACTCAAGACTCACTTATGCCACCAGGCATGGGGGAGTTGAGATATTCCTTCCCCCTAGGCCATTACAAGTTATGCACGGTATGTTTGTGTGTATGTTTGGTTTTATAATAAGGGTTTTTAGTTGTTTTATTATTGGATTGTTACATGCTGTTTTTATCATTGTTGTTAGCCGCCCCGAGTCTACGGAGGGGGGCGGCATACAAATCCAATAGATAGATAGATAGATAGATAGATAGATAGATAGATAGATAGATAGATAGATAGATAGATAGATAGATAGATAGATAGATAGATAGATAAATAATCCAAAGTTCAGAAGGTTGCAGAAAAGAAAGGAAGAAATTGGGGGGGAGAGGTTTTAAGATGCTATTTTCAGAGTGTGCAAATTAATTAATTAATTAATTGCATCGCTTCTGGAATTTAATGGAAGAGACGAATGCTTTCTTCAAAGTGATAGATTTAAGATTTTAAGATTTATTAGATTTGTATGCCGCCCCTCTCCGAAGACTCGGGGCGGCTCACAACAACAATAATACAATACACAGAGTACAAATCCAATATTAAATAAAAAACTAAATTTAAATCCCATAATATAGAAGATAGAAAACCAAGATGATGATTTATGTTGTCTCTCCGAATAAGTGAGTGTTTCTATTGCATGAGAAACTGCTTTTTAACAGCAAGAACCTGACTCAGAGATAAGAAGATGTTTTGAAGTAGACAGCTTGTTAATTAGAAAGATTTCTAACTTTGTAATTTAGCCTGTAAGAGTTGAATGCATTTTTTTCCGTGCCGGAGCTTGTAATGACGAAATCCAAAGTGGAAGGAATAAAAGAAATGTTGTTTTGAAAATTACCAGCCTGTAAAGTCAGCCTGATTCCAGCCCAGGTCCAGAACACTTACCGATGGCTTTGATGGACTCTCCAGGAAAGAGAGGGGCTTCTTCCATCTGGGCCAGCTTGTTCCCATCCCTCAGGGCCTGGCAAGGATCCAAAAGACGAAAATTAAATTTCGGGCTTCGTTTTTTCCACAAGCTTTCACAGTGGAAAAAAAAAACATTTTGCAAGTCGCATCGGCTAGAAAGTTACAGAAGCCACACAAATTACAATTTTGTACACGTCAACGCCGGGGGAGGGAGGGAGGGGGGGCAGACACTGGTTTGCAGACAAGGAGGCCAGGAGATCACGGGATCCCGCCACATGGATACCAGTTCATCCCCCACCGCTCTGGTTCTGCGATGGATTGGTCGTGGCCGATCCG
Organism: Erythrolamprus reginae; assembly: GCF_031021105.1. Taxonomy (NCBI): domain Eukaryota; kingdom Metazoa; phylum Chordata; class Lepidosauria; order Squamata; family Dipsadidae; genus Erythrolamprus; species Erythrolamprus reginae. The sequence goes on from NC_091957.1 coordinate 54,197,390, forward strand.
GCTTGGATATGGGGTTTCCGCAGAGCGGGGAAAATTTGACGAAGCCAGAAGTGATGCTGACGTTACGGACGTGTTTCAGCGGGTTCCTGGATTTCAAGGCTTCAGAAAGGAACGGATTCCCAAGCAAGGAAGGGGAGGGGAGGGAGAGGGTGACCCAGTGGCCGATCTCGGACCTCCCGAGCTTGATCAAGGCAGAGTCAGTTGGTCCAGGTTCTACGGAGCACCTGTGAAGCTGGACAGCTTTGCTCTTGACCACACGCTGACGAAGCGACAAAGGGTTAAGTTGCCAAAACACAGACGCCAAAATCAGACGGATTATCTCGGAAGCGCGTACGAAGGTGGTTAAGATCCTATGGATCTAAAAGGCTTCGGCAAGGCTTTGGGGAAACGGAGGGCGGTGTTGTAAGCCAAGCTTCGTAAGTCTCCTCACCTGCTGGAAGTCTTAGAGATCTCGCCTTTCTACGGGAAGACTGCCCCACTTTCAGCCCTTCTTGCGTTAACTGTGGCTCGAAGATGCCAGGATACCCTCTTAACGGCATCATGGAGCATCGATAAAGGAGGAAAGGATATTTCGGTGGCCCTAAGGGCAAAATCCAAGCACCTGTGGCTGTTTTCTCTACTTCGTGGCTACGACTCACGACTGTCACTGAGGACCTTGAATTTCCTGCTGCTAAGCGAGACCGTTGCTAAGGGAGGTCTGCCCCCATTTTGCCCCCTTTCTCACCACAGCCGTTAAGTGAATTGGGGCTCCTTGGCTGAGTTTGCTGGTCGGGAGGACGCAAAAGAGGATCACACGACCCCAGGCGACTGTCATGGCTCGGTGAGTTTTGATCATGGGAACGCTGCAACGGTTGTTAGGTGTGAAAAATGGTCAAAAGTCACATTTTTCAGAGCCGTTGTTAACTTCGCCCACGAAACTAATAGCTGTAAGTCGAGGATTGCCCCTACGTTCCTAGGGCAGTGATGGAGAACTTTTTTTTTTTTTTTTTGCTCGGGTGCCAAAAGGGCTTGCGTGCGTACGGTAGCGTGTGTACATTTGCCCGCACCCACAATGCCATGCCCTCCTCCCATGCATGTGCACACATCCATTGCGCTGTCCCCTCTGCGCATATGCGCAGACCTCACTGAAGCCTCCGGACTTCTTACGGGACCGCCTCCAGGTCCTGTCGACCAGACAATGCCGTCTGCCGGGGCCTCAGGGAAGAGCCTTCTCTATGGCGGCCCCAGCCCTCTGGAATCAGCTCCCTCCAGAGATTCGAACTACCCCCACCCTTCTCACCTTTTTCAAGATCCTTAAGACCCATCTATGTCGCCAGGGATGGGGAAGGGCGTTTTTATCCTCCCCCAGCTCCAGGGAATTATTCCTTTATTTATTTATTAGATTTGTAGGCCGCCCCTCTCCAAAGACTCGGAGCGGCTCATAACAGGAACACAAAATACAAATCCAATGATTAAAAAAAAGCAGAACAGTTAAAAAAAGCCCTTGATTAAAAACATTCATGCAACCCAAAGAAACCATACATAAAATGGAGTGGCCAAGGGAGAGAATCCTTTGGAGTGCGGAGACAGTGAAACACAAGCCTACTGGGCCCGTCAGAAGTTGGGAAACAGGCCATTTCTGGCCTCCAGGGGGTGGGGGGAGCTGTTTTTGCCCTCCCCAGGCACTGAATTATGGGTGTGGGCACTCAAAACATGCACAAAAGCATGCCCCCACACTCCTTCATCCCCTAGGGAGGAAAGGTTCACCATCACTGCCATAGGGAATAAGGATAACCTTTGGAATATTTTAAGAAGAACCTCCCCAGTCTAGCAATGACATCCTTGGCGGGAATTTATTTCCCGCGTTCTTCAAAACACACCTCCGGTTGCGTCTCCACCTTTCACGTCCTCCTCCGTTCAATTGTCCAGCTGTGGAGGAACCAGGTTAATGAACCCCATCCCACCCCCGGCACAGTTGTTGTTCTCCAAAGCCCCGTGGGAAAACACTAGCTGTTTCAGTTAGGGAACGAAAGAAGGAGAATAGATATAAACCTGGTCGAATTCTGCGCCAGAAGGATAGCCATTGCGTCCATCCTCAACCTCCTGAATTGCATGGTTGCAGCGAGTGGCAAGCGGAAGTAAGAGGGGAAGAGGGAAAAACATGCACAGAACAAGGTAAAAAGGACAGAATTTATTTTTTATTTTTTAGCAAAAAAAGAGACAGCAGATACTTCAACATCAACATACCTTTCCCCAAACGAATGCCTTAAAGCAGTGTTTCCCAACCTGGGCAACTTGAAGATATTTGGACTTCAACTCCCAGAATTTATTATTTTATTTACTAATTAGATTTGTATGCCGCCCCTCTCTGTAGACTTGGGGCGGGCTGGGGAATTCTGGGAGTTGAAGTCCAGATATCTTCAAGTTCGCCAGGTTGGGAAACACTGCCTTAAAGCCTACGGGTTGGACACCTAATGAAACTGATCACTTTGGTTAAAAGAAAAGAGAAGGAAAGACAACCCAACGAGAAGAATGAAGAGGAATGCATGCACTTCTATCCTTTTAAGAGAAAAGTTGTGACCTCGCACAACACGGCGTACGTCCTTCGTCCTTTGGGCGCGAGAAATCTTCGACTTCTCGAAACAGGAAAAAAAGCCAAAATGCAGAAGATAAAATTAGCTAGCATGCTTTAAAAACAAAACACAACCACAGAAGGAAACTGATTGACAAGCACATCTCGGTAGCCGAAAACAGAAGAAACCATGCAACAATTTGAAGACGGAACAACGGTGTTTCCCTTCCCTAGCTCCTTTCCATGAAAAGAATCGGCACATCGTAGGAAGGCAAGAGGAATCTGCCCCTGCCTCATAGGGGATAAAAAAAGTTTTTCAAACACTTCCTTCTCTCTCTTCAGAGAGAAACAATGAGAAAATCAGGCGAAGGGCCGATTGCTTCGCTAGCAAAGCACAAGAAGATCGCTTCATTCGCTTAGCTGGCAAAGCACGAAGATTGCTTCACTTGTTAGCACCTTGTTAGGGCTGGAAAAATGCTTAGTAAAAGCTACATTTGGAGTATAAGGTGCACCCAAATTTCCAGCCTCTTTTAAGAAGACCAAAAAGACCAAAAAATATGTGTCTTTTGTCAGAATCAATAAGCTAAAACCTAAATATGTTTCCCTTGCCTTTCCAACGAAACTTTAAAATACAGTGGTGCCTCTATTATTTATTATTATTATTTATTATTAAATTTGTATGCGTCTCTCTACCTACATACGCCTCCACTTACGAACTTTTCTAGATAAGAACCGGGTGTTCAAGATTTATTTTGCCTCTTTTCAAGAACCCTTTCCCACTTACACACCCGAGCCTCCGAAACTGTAACCGGAAAAGGCGTGGAGAAGCCTCCGTGGGGCCTCTCTAGGAATCTCCTGGGAGGAAACGGGGCCGGAAAAGGCGTGGAGAAGCCTCCGTGGGGCCTCTCTAGGAATCTCCTGGGAGGAAACGGGGCCGGAAAAGTCGTGGAGAAGCCTCCGTGGGGCCTCTCTAGGAATCTCCTGGGAGGAAACGGGGCCGGAAAAGTCATGGAGAAGCCTCCGTGGGGCCTCTCTAGGAATCTCCTGGGAGGAAACAGGGCCGGAAAAGGCAGGGAGAAGCCTCCGTGGGGCCTCTCTAGGAATCTCCTGGGAGGAAACGGGGCCGGAAAAGTCGTGGAGAAGCCTCCGTGGGGCCTCTCTAGGAATCTCCTGGGAGGAAACAGGGCCGGAAAAGGCAGGGAGAAGCCTCCGTGGGGCCTCTCTACTAAACAGGGCCTCCACCCTCCCTGTGGTTTCCCCAATCGCAAGCATTATTTGCTTTTACATTGATTCCTATGGGAAATATTGCTTCTTCTTACAAACTTTTCTACTTAAGAACCTGGTCACAGAACGAATTAAGTTCGTAAGTAGAGGTGCCACTGTATCCCTAATCTGGTTTTTATTATTCACGAAGGCCCTGGAATACAACCTACGACAGATCTATGGCAAACGAGCTGTTATGCGGCGTAGCGAGATGGCCCAGCAGCTCCTGAATGGTCGAGAAGAAACAACACCAAAGGCACATCAAGTTCTGAACACAACAGGAGAAAAAAAACAAACCACACAAAACAGGTAAAAGTCTAACTTGCTGATAGCCACACAGATTCTTACCCTTATGGTGGGCTTCCTGTATACCTGTTAGTTAAAATACAGATATTATCCAACAAGTTATAGGCTGAAATCCTGATTTTAGGCCAAGCCACTTCCGTGAGGATGTTCTCAGTAGCCCAATCAGGACCATACATCTACACAATCACTTATTACCAGATTGAATAGGAATGCATCAAGGATCTTCAAATAACCAAGGGCTTTCCCCTTTCCACCCCTTCAAAAAAAAAATTGTGGGATCTCTTCCATTCCTGAAAGTGTTGACAATATATATTGTCAAGGTTGCAGGTTCAAGTCCCAGTGGGTATGGCTAGCTGATGAGGCCAAAATAAGGCCGAAATAGATCTATCCTAGTCTCCCTTAATTTTCAAATTCAGAATAAAACACAACCCCAAAACAACCATGTGACACATACAGATAGAATTGTCGGCTATCAATAAAATTAACTGCCTTGGAAATGGCCCTGGGTTGGGCCGAGAGGCAAAAAAGGAGCTGTGATGTTCCTTCAATACACCAGGGTGATTCGACACAAAAATATGTAACCCTTCCCTGGTGCAAAGCTGAAGGGATTGGATACTGTAGCCTAGAGGTTAATTCTCTGCCTTACAAGGCAAAAGTTGCAGGTTCAAGTCCCAGTGAGGGTATGGCTAGCTGATGAGGCCAAAATAAGGCCAAACTAGATCTATCCTAGTCTCCCTTAATTTTCAAATACAGCAAAAAAACCGGGAACATTTCATTATTTATTATTATCTTAGCAGAACGTGAGAAGTAAATGTAAACAATGTCATTTGGCGGGATCCAGAAGAGCCTTCTCTGTGGCGGCCCCGACTCTCTGGAACCAGCTCCCCCCAGATATCAGAGTTGCCCCCACCCTCCTTGCCTTTCACAAGCTCCTTAAAACCCACCTCTGTCATCAGGCATGGGGGAATTTAAATTTTTCCCTTCCCCCTAGGCTTATAGAATTTATACATGGTATGCTTGTTTGTATGATTGGTTTCTTAAATTGGGGTTTTTTAGATTACTTTTTAATATTAGATTTGTTACATTGTCTTCTTTATTGTTGTTAGCCGCCCCGAGTCTTCGGAGAGGGGCGGCATACAAATCTAATAAACAAACGAATGAATAAATAAATGAATGAATGAATGAATGAATGAATGAATAAATAAATAAATAAATACAATGTTTGATTCTAATTGGGGACAGTTCTCCAGGACGTTAGGTAAAGATATTCCTTCAAAGTTCTCAATGGAAAAAAAAGAATTGAATAAAGAAAAAACAAACCACAAAATCTATGGAGAATGGAAATTTAACCTCCAATTCCATCAGCCAATGTAAAAGACACCTAATATTAAAAACATATTTTTCTTACCAATTTTTTCCTAATATCAAACCCGATAAAAACAATTCAGGTTTAAAATCTACATGTTTCCTTCTATCACCTTTTCTAATGTTTTGCTTTTATGCAAGTCCACCACATATGACAAAATTTGCTAGACATGTTTTTAAACATATTAGCTAACCTAGCAGGGGGATAAAACTCTCAGTACTACCGACGAGATACATTAAATAAATTCAGATTTAAAACTTACCCGATATTCCCTGGATGCGTTGTCCGAGAGGACAGACCCCGAAATCTGGCTAGAAATCGTAGCAGCAATGAGTTGCTTGCACCACTCAACGTGGGATCCTGTAGGGCTACAATAAGACACGTAACATGTGATTTGACTTTTTTAAAAACCGGCTTTATATCTAGACAGGTAGGCCTCGACTTACAACCACCGTTTGAAGTTACAAGGGCACTGAAAAAAGTGACATTTTTCACATTTAGAACTGTTTTTAATCTTAGGATGGATCTATGTTTATCCCAGGCATGTTTAAATTCAATTACTGTGGATTTACCAACCACATCTGCTGGAAGTTTGTTTCTAAGCATCTACTACTTATATGAATTGATAGGAACGCGTGTGTAAATTTTGCATTTCTTCAGACAGATATCAACTAGTCTGCCCTTATACTATTTCCTGTATTTTATCTTAGGATGGATCTGTTTATCCCAGGCATGTTTAAATTCAGTTCCTGTGGATTTACCAACCATGTCTGCTAGAAGTTTGTTCCAAGCATCTACTACTCTTTCAGTAAAATAATATTTTCTCACGTTACTTCTAATCTTTCCCCCAACTAACCACAGATTGTGTCCCCTTGTTCTTGTGTTCACTTTCTTATTAAAAACACTTCCCTCCTGAATCGTATTTAACCCTTTAACATATTTAAATGTTTTGATCATGTCCCCCCTTTCCCTTCTGTCCTCCAGACTATACAGGTGGAGTTCATGAAGTCTTTCCTGATAAGTTTTATGCTTAGGACCGTCCACCATTTTTGCAGCTCGTCTTTGGACCCATTCGATTTGATCCATATCTTTCTGTAGGTGAGGTCTCCAGAACTGAACATAGTACAAATGGGGTCTCACCAGCACTCTATACAGCGGGATCACAACCTCCCTCTTTCTGCTTGTTATACCTCTAGCTATGCAGCCAAGCATTCTACCTGCCTTCCCTACCACTTGACTGCACTGTTCACCCATTTTGAGACTGTCATGATTAAAATTTGGACACTTGGAAGCGGACTCATATTTATGACGGTCCTTGATTACGTGATGATGATGATAATGATATTAATAATGATAATAATGATGATGATAATAATAATAATTATTATTATTATTATTATTATTACTGTACTGGGATCGGCAAACATAATTCGCCGCTACATCACGCAGTCCTAGGGGCTTGGGAAGCGCCCGGATTGGTGATGAAATATGAAATCCAGCATAGTGATCTCATTTGCTGTGTTGTATTGACATAATAATAAAAAAAATAAAATAATAATAATAATAATAATAATAGTAATAATTCTCCTGCCATCCACCTGGAGTATAATTCCCCCCTCCCACACCAGTTGCCCTGGACTACAAAACCCCCTTTCCTCAAAGCAACAGCAACTTCAGGCTGCAGAGTGGGGTGGACCTAGGCCTCTGGGCAACATAGGTTTTGTGGTCCACAAAGCTTATGCTGTGGACTACAATGCCTATGTTGGCCAGAGGTCCTACTTCAGAGGGCCCCCCCCCCACAAAAAACCCCCCACACCTCTCTCCCTTTATGTCAACCCCGGACCCACCGGGCTGGACTACAAAGCCAATCACCCATCCCAAAAGCAGCAGCTCCTGTCATCCACCTGGACTACAATCCCCCCCCCCACACCAGTTGCTTTGGACTACAAAACCCCCCTTCCTCAAAGAAACAGCAACTTCAGGCTGCGGGGGGGTTTAGGCCTCTGGGCAACATAGGCCTTGTGGTCCACAAAGCCTATGTTGTGGACTACAAAGCCTATGCTGCCCAGAGGCCCAACTCCAGCGCTCCCCCCCTTCAGAATAACACCCCCTCTTCGGCTTATCTCCCTTTATGGCAACCCCCGACCCGCCGGGCTGGACGACAAAGCCCATGTTTCCCCGTCCGCCCGCTGCCGCCCTGAGGAGGCCGACTGGGGCCCGGCCGCGCACCATGGGCTTTAGCGTCGCGGCGTCGCGCGCAGGCCCGGCTTTTCTCTCCTTCCTTCTTTCCCGGCCTGCCTCACCTGTCGGCGGGCTGCTCCGCGCCGGGCGAGGCCGAGGCCGGGGCTGAGGAGGAGGCGGAGGAGGAGGCCGCCGGGGCCACCAAGCGGGAGGGCCTCCGGGCCGGGCCTCCGGGCTCCAGTGAAGCCCCCGTCCCGCCGCCCAGCCCCGTCCCCGCCACCGCCGCCGGCCTGCCGCCTTCCATGTTGGACGCGCCCCGCCGCCGCCGCCGCTGCTTCCGCGCCGGAGCCCGCCGAGCAGGAGGGGCCGCTCAGAGCCACCGCCTGGCCGCCCCGACGCCGACCGGCCGGGGTGGGGAATGGAGGGGCGGGAAGGGCCGCGCAGGGCCCAGGCCGGGGAATGCAAACGGTGGGTGGCTGTGCCAAGCTGGGGAAGAAGGGCGAGCACCGAGTGTGCAAATCTGGGGCTGGTGGAGGTGTTTGGGTGTGCAAAGCTTGAGGAAGGAAAAATGTGGGGGTGCAAAGCTGGAGCAGAAGGTGGCTGTGCTTGCACAAAGCTGGGGAAAGAAGTGCGAGTGAGTGTGCAAATCTGGGGCTAGTGGAAGTGTGGGTTTCCAATGCTTGGAGAAGGAAAAGTGTGGGGGTGCAAAGCAGGAGCCAAGGGAGAAGATGGCTGTAGTTGTGCAAAGCTAGGGAAGAAGTACAAGCCAATGTGCAAAGCTGGGGCTAGTGGAAGTGTGGGTGTGCAAACCTTGGGGAAGGAAAAGTGTGGGTGTGCAAAGCCGGAACCAAGGGAGAAGATGGCTGTGGTTGTGCAAAGCTAGGGAATGGGAGAATGGCTGTGCAAAGCTGGGGAAGGAGAAGTGCAAGGAGCGTGAGGTGGAGGAAGAAGTGTGTGTGCAAAGCTGGAGCTGATGGACGTGCAGGTAGGTGTGCAAAGCCGGGGAATGCAAAGTGTGGGTGTGCAAGGCTGCAGAAGAAGTGCAAACGTGAATTAGCATGGCTGGGGAAGAAGTGCGGGTGCATGGGTGTGCAAGGCTGTGGATTGGAAAAGGTGTGCACGTGTGCAAGGTGGGAGAAGTGTGAGCCTGAGTGTGCAAAACGGGGGCCAGTGGAGGGGTGCGTGGCTGTGCCAAGGTGTGGAAGGAGAAGTGCAAGGAGCATATGTGTGAAGCTATGACAGGTTGTGCAAAGTGGGAGAATGGGAAAGCAGATGTGCCAGAGGAGAAGTTTTAAGTGTGGGAATGGACAAGTGTTGGGGTCTAATGCTTATAGTCCCATTCTTACTAGGCAGAAAAGTCTCTCTCAGGAGGGACTCCATATCCCATGTGCCTTCCTCTCCTTTGGGCCATCCCTATGCTTTTGTGGTAGCTGTGGTTGGGGCAATGAAGGCTTCGTGCAATACTGGATCCCTTTGCAACTTTGCATTTCAAATCCTTGTGGCCACCTTCCAAATCTAGTGGATTTCAGCCCCCATCGTCCCCAGCCAGGAATTAGGGGCAACAGCACAAGCAATACCCTTCAATGGACATTTCCCAACCTAAACTCAGCAAATTCACGGGGCTGATAATAATAATAATAATAATAATAATAATAATAATAATAATAATAATAATAATAATATAATAATGCCCTCTCCCCTCCTTGTAACTTGGACGAAAGAAACCAGGAGTATTTTATTTTTAAATATTTGATTTTTATTTCATAATGAATTAAGCCAGTCATGTTTTTCTTTTTAGAAAAAAAATGAGCATTTTCACCAAGTTATCCTTTCACTGCAAACAACATAAAATTCTCTACAGAATGAGATCCAATGCCTTGGTGCTGGCAACATAAATCTGTAAGATTCGGGTAATGAAAAAGACAAAAGGCATTTTAAATTACCACTTTAGCTTAACTTCCTTCCTCCAAAGATTTGACAGCTGTAGTGTATTACTTCGGAAAAAACAAAAAAAACCCAAACGTGCCTCAATTTATTTGCCCCAGTCCAAAGGAAACAGGCATTTCTTGTGGATTTACCACCACAAAGCACAATTTTTTAGGGTAGCAAGGAAAAAAATGAGATGTCTTATAACTTGCAAGCCAACAAATTATGTTTGCGTCTAGGTAGCTTCTCAGTTTTCTGCTCTAGCGTTTAAAATAAGAGTAATAGGTTAAGTCTGAGTTTCTTGTGATACAAGTTAGGTATTTCATTTCTCCTACTCACTTCCCTTTAGCAAAATACCCACTGATAGGTGCAATAAAGCGTAGGAGACCAAAGCATCAACAAAGAATGAAATTTCAGAGGACAAACGTGGAAAAAAAGAAAATTTCTGAGCTAGCTAGCTGAAAGTACTAAGTATTTTAGTCTATCCCTGAAGAAATAGTGCAAATTTCTTAGTATACAATTTTATTCTATTAATGTGCTCCATTTTTAACTCTTATACTGAAAATATACTATTCCTAAAATATTCCAATGTCCTCTAAAACTAAGAAATTCATAATTATTTCGGAGTTCGATTTTATCCTTTTAGAACCGTATTATTTACACTTTACAGAAAAGACTTCCATATCCTTAATTTACACATTGATCCTATAATTCCCGCCTTATATTTTGCAGATCAAAACTTACACACAAAGTAATTTACACGCGATAACCCCCTCCCTTTCAAAATATTTTTTAAAAATAAATCATGTTAGTTACAAACAGTCCTCGCAAATCCTATGTTTTGCTTGTTCTGAAATGACCAAAACAGCTTTA